>NC_084970.1:4784764-4911617 GCF_963691925.1 Scomber scombrus | reverse complement strand
TGACACATTTTTTTCTCTTTAAATGCACTCTGCAGATGTCAGCCACCTCGCCTGCTAGCGACAAAGAGAAAAAGAGGCAGGAGAAAGATAGTCGGAGAGAGAAGGAGAGAGTGAGAGAGAGAGAGGAAAAGGGTGAAAAAAAAGAAGAAATACAAAGCAGAAGCCTCTCTCTCGCTCTCTCTGTTTCTCCACTTTATGAGAAGTTTCGGGGTGGTGCTGGAGGGGAGAGAGAGAGAGAAAGAGAGGAGGGGTGCTCACTCAGGTTACAGCCCCATGTTAAGGCTATTTGTCTAGGTTTGGCTGTTTTATTTGAAATACTAGTATCTCTGTTGCCAAACGGGATTGTGATTGATATCGCTGCGCCCCCCCTCACCACCTGCCTGCCCAGCTCCGGCAGTCGCTTCTCTCTCTCTCTCTCTCTCTCTCTCTCTCTCTCTCTCTCTCTTTCCTCGATGAACTCTTCCTCTTTGTAACTCAGCCAAGGAAGCAAAAGGATTTGGAGACACACACACACACACAAAAAAAAGAGAAAGTGGCACACGAAGAAAGAAAGAGTACAAGACAAGAAGAGAGGAGAAACTGGAAGGGAGGAAGAAAAAAAAAAAGAAAAGAGCAGGGCGACCTTTTCTTTTCTTTTCTCTGCCCCTCAAACACACACATTCACCTGGACGGGATATCTGGTGCGAGTTTGAGCGCATGTATGCGTGCTGTTGCATATTAGACCTGTGTGTTGAAGTGTCATGTTTGCAAGTTGAAAAGTGTGTGTGTGCGTGTGTGTGTGTGTGCCGCGCTTCCAGAGGTTTTTCCCAGAAACCAGAGGTGGAGAGTAGCGAGTAGACGAGCCGCCGTCTCACTGCCAAACAGTCGATTTCCCCCCTCTCATCGTCCGCGCCATACATCACAGACCCACCCTTCTCTCCTGACACAATGACGTGTGTCATTTATCAAACAGGGGCCCTGCCAGGGACTCACATGTGTGTGTGGGAGCGCGTAGCTGCGTGTGTGTGTGTGTGTATGCATGTGCGTGCATGTCGGTGTGTGTCTGTGTGTGTGTGTGTGTGTGTGCAGGGCAGTCCTTCCTCCTTGCCTCTGAGGTCCACCCCTCCTGAGGAAAGAGGGGGAGGGAGTGAGGGATGAAGAGTGGGAACGAGAGGCAGAAACAGACAGAAAGAGAGGAGGATTACTGGTGTTGAATGAGTGAGTGAGTGAGTGAGTGTGTGAGAAGTGGGGGGGGGGGAGTTGAGAAAGAAATCGGCTGGACTAGTTTCACTAATGTTTTGGCCGGGCCACTTTCCATATCTCCCCCCTCATCCCCCCCCCCCCCCCCCCCCCCCCCCCCCCCTTTTGGCTGACAGGGAGAAAAACAGCGTGTGTGTGTCTGTGATATTGATATAGGTACAGCGACTTTAAATAGTATTTTACACACAATTACTCACATTTCACATCATAAATAAGTATAGATTGTAAATCATACCTCCATTAATCTCGCAGATGCATGTGCAGGCACGCACTTGTGTTTGTGTGTCAATAACAATCTGTGCATGTCTCTCTCTCTCTCTCTCTCTCTCTCTCTCTCTCTCTCTCTCTCTCTCTCTCTCTCTCTCTCTCTCTCTCTCTCTCTCTCTCTCTCTCTGTCTCTCTCACTCTCTCTTTCTCCTGCGCTAGAGTGTGTCTCGGGGTTTTGCTTGCAGGCATGTATCAGTCACGATGTCTTATCACACACACACACACACGTATACACACACACAAACTCACAACCACATGCAAGTCTCTCTCCTGAGGGTTCGGCCAGTGCAGCCTCTCTTTTTCTCTCTCTCTCTCCCTCTCTCTCTCTCTCTCTTTTTCTCTCTCTTCACTTTCCCCTGATTCAAAGGGAGGGCCTTATGGAAGATGGATGCTCCTTAAAAAAAAAGAGCCCATTGATGGATATGAATCTGGCCCTGCCATTCATCACTGCTATATTATTTAGACTGGATCGCTACAGAGCTGTAACCTGAGCTACAGCTATGAGTTTGTGTGTGTGCGTGTGTGTTTTTGAGTGTGTGTGTGTTTTTGCGTGTGTGTGAGGATGTGAGGACACAGCAGGTGAAGGAGGGGTGGCAGGAACAGTGTACAGAGGAGCGACCGTGATACTGTGCAGCAAATACAACACAAAAGAGGGTCAGGAGAGGTCAAAGGTCGGAGTCAGCGATGGGCATTATTAGTCCTCTCTCTTAAATCACATGCAACACGCAACCCTAATATTCCTATTTGGATGAATTTTGAAACCTTTCGTGTCATCTTAAGATACATAATCCATCTAATAACTTATTTTCCTCGTGTGCGTATTAAGATAAATGCACATCGTGTTCCGAGGCGACGCCGCCAAAAACTTTTCAACACGGAACACGCACATTAGAATCCTCCTCCAGCCGAGCCGGCCGACTTCCTGCCCGATTCCCTGCGCACATGAATGGAAGAAAAAAATCTAGTTCACTCATACGGCTTTTTTTTATTATTATTATCAATGGACCAAACTGATTAAATTCAGATAATACAAAGAGTCATTTGTGAGGCTCAGACACTAAAAAATGGACTAATTGCTTTACGGCTCCGAGTGTGCATCATGTGACCTGCAGCTCTGACTATGGCCAACTATATTTTCTTCATTTCAATAGTCTAGATTCTCTATTAGTGTGGTTTCACAAGGAAGCCAGCTGCATTAAACATCAGAGAAGAGCTTAATAATTTGTTTATTCGTTAAACAATTTGCATATAGGCAGTTTTTAAGGTATAATATTAATGTTTGGCTCCCTCACCATTCAAATACACCTTCCTGATAATGTGTTCTACCTCTCGGGCAGCTCTAGTTGAAATTTACACATAAGAAGAAGGGAAAATGGCATGAATTAAAGGAGAAGAAACTTGCTGGCTCCTGTTTAAAACTCCTTCCACATGCATGTAGCCATTTTAAACACGATCGGTTACATTTAAGAGGTGTTTTTTTTCTTTTCGTTTTTGGGTACGCTACATTCTTCCCTTCCCTCCCCTCCATCCGTCTCCTCTCCCCTTTCTCTCTCACTCTTCCCCAGGTTTCTATAGCGCCGAGGAGGCAGACGTGGGTGATTTATTGTGGCCATCCATCTCTCATACTCATCCATCACCGGGCCGGTTGCTAGGCGATCATGGCAGCAGCTGTTTGCTTTTGAGTTCGACAGAGGGGCCGTCAGTCAGCGGCGGCAGGTGAAAAGCATTACGAACGCTGCCGTTGTCACGCCGCATAATTAATCAAAGGCGGGGAAAGATAATTAAAAAGATATGACCCTTTGCTGGCACTTGGTCTACGGTTTGTCCAGGAAGAGAGAGAAGGAGGAGGAGGAGGAGGAGGAGGAAAGGGGGGAGAAAATAGAAAAGGTGAGAAGAAGAAGAACTCTTTCTTTGTCGCCGCTTCTTTGCAGTATCATGCTCAAACGCTTCGAGTGTCGTTAAGATTACACCTCCCTTCCAACAAATCTTGTTTTTGATGACTACAGACTTTGCTGTGGCTTTGGACTTCTCTCTCTCTCCTCCTCCTCCTCCTCCTCCTCCTCCTCCTCCTCCTCCTCCTCCTCCCTCCCTCCAAACACTCAGAGGGACATGGAGGAGTGGAATGAGTGAGTGCTGATAAAACAGGCTCTCCTGTTAGTCAGTGGCACTGCTCTAATTAATTAGGAGGAGATGGGCTGGAAAAAGGAGAGAAAGGATTTTCTTTCTTTTTTTTTTAAAAGAAAGAAGGCCTGGCACAGAGAATGAAAGAGCTCTTCAAACTGGTGTGGATTTTATCCTTCACCTCCAGTCGCACTTATGCGGCTATAAGCATAAACCAGACTGAGTAATAACCACCTGCTTCCGTCAGTGTTTCAAACATTGCTTATTTTGGCATTTTTAACTTTCTTTTAACACGAGGGAGACAATTTTGGGGAAGGAAAGAGAGGAGAGAGTGATTTAACATCAGGTCAGATTTAGCCCACCTTACGTAGCGACGGGATGGGTATGCTGAGTTGAGAAAGTCAGCGGGGTTTGAACTTTTTCTCGCGGCGCTATGAATGCCTTTGAAGAGAGAGCCATTTATCCCTCTTTGAGCGATTCATCACGTCTCGCCTCTTATTTGACGACCCAGACATCACGCCGTACGAACCGGTACATTCTCGACATACTAAATCCATTAACACAATACTCTGTATGTATCTTCTTTACAGTTGGAGTCATTCCAAGACTCCCTATACATGTATATCCCTTTTAAAGGAGATAGTCATGAAGTCTGTGTAACCTAACACACACTCGCTCCCTTAGATAAATGACTACCTTCTGCAGATGCTGATATTATTATTTGAACTCCTTGATTTTAACAATATTGACTGATGACTCATTTGTTAGCGTTGATAAAAAGAAAAGAAAGAAAAAAGCACATCTCCCAGGCAGTTTGACCACAGCGGTAGTGCACACGTTATAATTTATGTAATTGTTGTTTGGTTCCTCCGTAATACCCACCCGCGCTTCTGCTGTCGTCTTTTCAACTTTTTTAACTGTAATCTGCATTGTCTCCAAATGTCTACGTCATGCAGCCGCCCCTGTCCCGACTAACTCGTGACTGTGAAGGATTTATAAAGCCACACAAAACAGAAATATATATTCAACTATATTCAAGTTTATTTTTCTATACGATACAGCAAATCACATACTGCTATTCAACAAAGTCATGTTTCAGGGATTGAATTTTAGTAGTAATAATAATATAATAATAACAATACACTTTATTTCTATAGCACCTTTCCAATTAAAAGTTACCAGGTACTTCACATAATACAATATTAAGATATGGTAAGGTTATTGATCCCAATAGGGAGAAATTCAAAAACTGACACAACAGTAACTGCGTAATGGTGAAAGTGATCAAAATGAATAAGATAAATTAAAATAAAATACTATATACAAACAATCTCTGTGTAAAATAATCTGCAATTGTAGAAATGTCCAATATACATAATTTCCTAAAATCCCTATAGAATAGAATAGAATAGAATAGAATAGAATGTATTGTTAAGCATGGTGGAAAATTGTATTTGGCTCACTACAATAACAGACATACAATGGGCAGAAATGACATAAAAACCATAGAATCCATAAACTCCATATAAAAATATAAGTGCATGTCAGTTCCTGTGTGTGTATTGTGTATTGATCATTTGGAAGTGTTTTCAAAATATTAATTGCACTTAAGATAAAAGTTCTTCTCATAACAAGTGTGTAATGTAACCGAAATTACAAAGTAAGGACAGCTTCAGTCTTCTTATTGGGAGTGGGAGGTACTGGGAGCTGTGGTGTTATACAGTCTGATGGCTGATGCTATGACAGAACAGAACAGAGCACAGAAGTACCAAATTCACTTTAACTTTATATTAGTACCCAAGAACATCAGAAGGAACCCTCACACACACACACACACACAGACAGTCTATTTTCTGATTTGCCCTCCAGCGAGCCCTTTATGGACATCTCTGTGAAAACACAGGGTGTGTAAGTGATCAACTTGGCTAAAACTTTACAGTGTGATAAATGAATTTGAAGCTTATTCTGGCATCACTGCACGACTCCCCATCGGGAGTATCCTTCGCAGCTGTCAGTTTTACTCAGAAGCTCTGCCTCTATAGATTTTGACACTTTGACACAGTGGCCAAAACACAGGTGATGCTGAAAATAAGAATATGTTATTAGTATGTTAAAAGCTGAAGAGATGTGTCGTTATGAGTTTAACTGTCTTTTTTTGGGGGGTTGTTTTGTTTTTTTTTCCATCTGCGTCTTTTTTGGAATGAACCTCATTTGTTAGTGTTTGACATCCTGCCAAGCCTACTCTCGCCCAACCCTGAGTCTTAGTCACATATTTAGCTTGATAATCTTTGTTTTCATACTAGATTCATTTCAGAAAACAAGCAGATTTATGTTGGGAAAAGGTTAAATTATCTCACCAGACTAGTATTCTCTCTTTTTCACAAGAAAAATGTGACTTACAGATAGAAGATTAACTTTAAGGTGATTTCTGATGTGTGTGTACGTGTGTGCCCCAGCCTTCATATGTGCATTTTCCATCAGCGGTTGAAGTATCAGACAGGATCTCTCCAGCCTTCTCCCTCTGTGTCACATCTTTGATCCCCCCCCCCCCTAAAGCCGGGGCCCTGCATGTGTTTTGACGGCCCTCATTTTCTCACCACCATTTATTATCTGGAGTTTATACAAAGCTAGCACACCGGTGGAACCAAACGTTCTGTACACACACACATAACCAGCCAAGCTTTGAGACATAACAAACAGCAAACGGGAGAGAAAGACACACAGGACAGGAATACACAGACTGAACAGGAAGACACACAGAGATTATCTTGTATTTCACAGTCTCATTTTTGGATTGTCTGCAATTGTCTCGCTCGCACTAGCAGATCATTTAGATTATTCTGGTGTTTTAGAAATCTAAGATTTTTTCGGGAAGAAGACATTATCTGAAAAGCGAGTACCTTGTGTGCACTTTCCCAGAGATCCGTTATGAAATTACACAATTCCTCTGATACTGCAGATTTTTGGTTTCTGACATAACTACAGATATCTCTAGAATCACTAATATGTGTGGTAGTCTGTGATTATTAATCAGGGACTTTTTCGCCCCAAAATGTATCATGTCAGAGTCAGATAAAAGAAATACGCTGTCTATCTTCTCTGAGAACTTCTTTTTTTTCCTGGAATTAATTCTTGAAAAAAGGTTTTGAAGGATGTGTTACATGTGCTTTTTCACTTTAAGGGGATTTTTTTTGTATTATGGGTTGTTTGTAGGCAGAATGTTGCTAAGCTACTCAGTTTAACCAACAAGTCGTCTGCTGGCTCCTCTATAAACCTGTTGCGCTGGCATGAAGCGATGGCTGAAAGAATGAAAAGCAGAACGTGTCTGCTGACCACGGACAGAATCATCTGTCAAGCGGTGGAGAAATGCGATGTGATAAACTGTCATATTGGGAGATGGTGCGGCCTAAAAAAAAAAGTCTTTTTTTTGGTGCAAGAGTTAGAGAGTGTGAAGGAATGAATGAAGGAAAGCTGTTTATCAAAGCTGTTGTTCAGCTTGAAGTTTAGGAAGTTACCAATCAACCATGATCGTTCTCTTTGAGATGGTACAATGAAATTATTACTCAATTAGAAAGAGCAAAAATGTTGTCTGTCAGGAGTTAGTTTACATTATTAACAGGAAAATGACTAAAATGGCAAAAGTAGTAGTAGGGCCATACATCAGAATCAGAACGCCTTTATTGACATTGTACACCCTGCATACAATGAAATTAAAAGTGCTACTTTAATGGTGTCAGTCAATAAGAACAATAAGATACAACAACATAGATACATACACATCCATGTACATGCACATATACAAACTCATGTCCATGCAGTTTGAAGTGGGTTCAGTTTCACCTGTTATAATAAAAAAAACCTACTTTTGTAATACCTATTCTCTGTTTGACATTCTCTGCTGTGATTGGGGGAGTCGATTATCAGCTATGGGTCCATGAAGGAGGGATTTCTGGGGATAAGCAAAATTACTCACCACATAAATACATATGTAGTTATAGTCATTGGTCTGATTTCTATAATTAAACTACTATTTTTTAACGTATTTCGCAGTGCAGATAAAGACGGAGGTGTGAAGACAGATGGGAAGACCCAACGGATTGACAGATATTTAAGCAGGTAGTTTCTATAGGGAGGACAGGCGGGGGGAGAAGACGTGTAGCCATACAAACACACAGACAAGTGGAGGAGACAGGAAGAGAGACAGGCAGAGATGGAAGCAGCAGACAGAGCATCAGTCAGCATTTAACATTTTGCTTTCTACCTTTTTCTGCCACTCTTCCAGGAATGATTCAGCCTCAAGCTTTGCCCCAGGTTATATCCATTCTCACTGAACTCCATCTCTCTCTCTCTCTCTCTCTCTCTCTCTCTCTCTCACACATACACACACACACACTCTATCTTGTAAACATCACATAATCCAGCTACACAGAAATGAAAGTATCTGTTGTGATTGAACACAATGAAAGAACACAGGCTATTTAAAGGCATATTGGCTCACAGAATCACAAGCGATCTGCAGTCGGAGAGGCAGAAAGAGAAAAGAGGGTTGTTTATAAGTGTGTATATGTGTGTGTGTGTGTGTGTGTGTGTGTGTGTGTGTGTGCCTTTCATTAACACTTATAACCCAGTCAATAGACACTTGATTGGTTAACATGTAGATATTGATTCATCGACCATTATAAGCTTGGGCGTTAAACAGCTTCCCTGTACACATGCAGCTGGCACCGCTACTGTAGACTTTACATTATTTCACAAGGCCTGCAAAGATGAATACATTTACATTGATCTGTTCTTTTTGTTCTTGCTTCTAAAAAAGGAAAATGTACACCAGGAGATGTCCAACCCAAAAATAAATCTTATTATTGTTATAAGTTCCTGAAACCAAAAATTAGAAATCACAATAATACGTGTTAAATGACTCACTTGTGACATATGGGCTTCATTTGACTTGGCCGTGCTGTACGAGCCCTCGACACATGGCTCAAGCCAAAGCAACCATTACATATCTCAGTCAAGAATTTCAGTGATTAAGACGGATAGATTCATCATGGGATGCAATATGCTGCTGCTGTGTCACTCTGGAATGAAAGTGAAAGGAGATATGCATTATATGAAAAAAAAAAAACCGATGGCTAGACTCAACGTTAAACTCCCTGTGAAATGCTATTGACATTATGGAGCATCTCCAGGCTTTAACTTACAAGCTTTTAAACATCCTGGGTGATGTAAATATTTGTATATTGAAATTAATGAGCACTGACCATGAGATAGTTTTGTTTGGTAGTGCACAAAGCATAAAATTAAAATTACTTCCAACACTCCTTGAGAGATATGTTTCTCTCCACCCCCCACCCCCCTCCACCCTAAATCCAGTTGAGCTTTTGAATGAAACGTCTCATTCATCAAAATCGGTTACATCAGACTAAGCTAAAACGCAATGCAAAACTATGCCTTTTCACCACATACCTTCAATTAAGCCTATTCAAAGAGCCAAAATTATCTCTTTTTTATTTTGGGTGCTGACATTTGTTTGCCATTGCGCATTTTTATAAAGCTGTCTGTTCAAATTTGTAAGCATTTGACTTGATAAATGCGACCCATTGTTTTGTCCCCGGTGCCCCGGGTGATGGGGTACAAATGCAGTTTTGTGCGGTGTGTGATTTATTCTGCTCTCACACACATAATGTGATCAAGCTCGTAAAAAAGCTCCTGTACTTATTATACTTGATGTATTTTTAGTTAAACACCACGAGGTCGGGAGCTTCTGTTTAAAAAAAAAAAAAAAAAAGAGCGATCTGGACACAGGGTTTACACGCACATATCTAAATAAAGCAGGTTAGCAACTCTTTTTCGTAAACTGACTTTTTTTCGCAGTTTTTTGGGGGGGGCGGGAGGGGGGGGGGGGGGGGGGGGTTGCATCAGATTAGTGGTGACTCAGTGTGTGTGTAGGTGTGTGTGGCAGAGAAAGAGCTTGTCTCTTTCTGTCAAAGAGGAAACAATGTTAGACATAGTCCTGACAACAGTCAGTGTTTATGGATTCCACAGGCTGGATAGAAATGCAGGCCAGCACACACCACACACACACACACACACGCACACACACACACACACACACACACACACACACACACACACACACACCCACACACACATGCACATACCCCAATGTAAAACAGACCGTTCGCAATGTCTGCCATGCCTTGACACAGGCCACAATTGATTAGTGTGATTTACAACATAACCCCCCCCCCCCACCCCACACCCACACACACACACACACATACACACACATATATACACATACACACAGATACATCTTACATACACATGCAGACGCTCTCTATCAGTAAGATATGTGTGTGTGCATGCTGGTGATTGTGTGGTCCAGGTATTCCTCATGTAGCATGGACATAAATCTGTTTACACACTCATGTTGTGGGGATTCGCCTCACTTGTGGGGACAAAAAGCAAGCCCCTTTGATGTCATCAATTTTAGGTTGAAAATGTGGTTTTAAGTTAAAATTAAGGTTAGAATTAGGTTAAGGTTAGGTTAAGGGTCAGAGTTAAGCATGTGGTTGTTATGGTTAAGGTTAGGATAAGTGTCCAGGAAGTGAATATAAGTCAATGTAATGTCCTCTGAAGTGACGGAAACACAACTGTGTGTGTGTGTGTGCGTGTGTGTGTGTGTGCAGCTGTCACATGACGTCCTGACTCCTGCACGCAGCTGTCACAAATCACAGTTATGTGTCTCCTAGCCTCACAGTTACTGTATGCGCGGTGTTTATGTGCATCTATGTTGTGCAAGGCTGCGACATGGAGCCATCTTCAGCGACATGGTATGCTGTGCAGTGGTGAAAGGCTTTTACAAGGGGCTGCATATTTTTTCACTTTTTCGAACATAAATGAACATCTGATTACAATCTGTATATCATCATCCGGGGTTCAGTGACTTGCGCAAGGGTTCGCTGGCAGGGAGGAGAGGACTCGGCCCATTACAAATAAAAACCCAGGCTGACATGCACTCTTTTAACATGCTCTATAAATATCTTGGAATTATGTTAATGCATGAAGCTATTTGGAACATAATATCAAATGTGGAGTTTTTTTCAAATATTATTTTAAAATTTGGATAGTCCTATCTTACGCAATAGGATATAGTGATCTGCAGAGGTACTTTGAAATATTCAGTAATATTTAATTTACATTATCAGCAAACACCTCCCGTTCCATTACACATTCAAACATAGTGTTAAAAACAACACCTATAAGCACTTGCTGTATATATATACATATATATATATATATATATATATATATATATATATATATATATATATATATATATATATATATATATATATATATATATATATATATATTATAATGTCCTGCAACCTTTAGTGATAACTCCTTTACTTTTTCCTCATTTTAACATTAATTATCCTGTCCAATAGGGCCAAAAGTAATGCCATGTGTATAAATCTCTATATACTAAAATGTACTGAAATGAAAGTGAAATGTTTGAATATGTTTATTGGTGCTTATTTTGATGATTGTGTGTGTGTGTGTGTGTGTGTGTGTGTGTGTGTGTGTGTGTGTAAGAGATCAGAAAACCTGCAGTCAGTCAGCAACATGACCTATGATCTGTGTTTTCTTGTGTTTGTGAGGACAGCAAATCAGAATGAAAATTGCATTAACCTGATTGGTTCATCTTAACCAATCTGGCCCATTATTTGGTAATAAAAAAAGAAAAAAAAATCTGATTTAAAAAAGAAAAATAGATTTGAGTCAAGTCATGTGACACATGTGGTCTGGGCAGGTTAACTGTTCACAATAATGAGACAATTAGATTGAATTGTTGCTCTCTGCAGTGTATCGTATGGTGCGCATTGGCTGGAAATATGTTTTTTTGTTTGTTTGTTTTTTACACATAAACAGCACAGGCTGATACATGTTATCATCTATTAACCAGAAAATATAAAGATAAAAGTTCACATAATGTGCTGCCCATATGTGAGATATAGAAAGTATATATCCAGTAGTCAGGAAAAGAAGATGTGTGTATGCATCTGCTGCTCTTTCATCTCCTCTTGTATGTCCTGTACTATACGTGTGTGTGTGTGTGTGTGTGTGTGTGTGTGTGTGTGTGTGTGTGTGTGTGTGTGTGTGTGTGTGTGTGTATGTGTGTGTGTGTGTCTGTGTGTGTTTGTGTGTGTTAGTGTGTTAGTGTGTTTGCATGTCTGTGTATTCCCTTAAGGCTCGGTTGCCATAACAGCACTCTGAGGTTGTGTAGGTAGACAGGGCCTTGTTTGCCTTCTTGCTCTACCTGTAGCCTCCATGACATGTCTCTTTTATATAGTGTGGTGCTTTTACAGATAAAAACACACACACACACACACACACACACACACACACACACACAAACATCACAACCATTTTGACAATGTCTGCATGACATGAAAGACCTTTCCTTTCTTTTTTCCGCCGGTCTTCAGGCCTAATTACATGATTAAAAACGTTGGTCTCCTTCCTGACATAATTCATTTCTGTCTGTGCATTTACCACCTTGCTGGAAACACACACACACACAACCACTGCTTTGAAACTGAAAACCCATTGTACCCTCTGACAAACTCACACACACTCACTCATACGCACGCACGCACACCAGGAGGAAAGTGTTGATGGCTCGCGAGGGCCAGAGATCCATCATGTGACACGGCCGCGGTCGCGCTAACACGCCAACTACACGCTAACTACAAATCAAAGCTGAGGAACAGGCCTTGTTTTTAACTACCTACGGGCTCTCAGGTTGCATTTTAATTGCTGCACTGGTACTACAAAGATGATGGAGAGAAAAAGCATGGGAATAGTCATATCACAGTAGCAGGCCTTTGATGACGGGTGACTTGCAGAATGTCCCCTATACGTACAGAATGGACATATATGAAAGAGAGAGATCGGTTGGATTATTTCCCTCTAATCAGTATCAGAACTGTAAGGAATCTTCAAACTGTAAGGAATTTTCAAATTTAGTATGAAAATGTGTTGAAACGCTATTGTAGAACAGTATTGAGTTCAAACAATGAATGTTTTGTTTTTGTTTCAGCGTCATTGTGGTTTTTTTTCTTGTGTTTTCATGTGTGTGCCAACGAGTCGCAGCAAACACACTGCGGCGTGGCGGTGACTTAATTGTGGCTTATTTTCTTTCATTTCTTTTTCTCACTCTTCGATTCATATCCTGTTTATGGACATGAAATACTACAACGTTTGTTGTCAAAGCGAGAACAGATTCTGCAAAGAGAATAAATGATAGTGGAGATTGGACGTGTGATTGGGAGGCTATTAATAGGAGTACAAATTTGACATATAGTGGTAGGAGAGCTGGTGTTTTTTCTATGTCATCACACACACACACACATACATTGACCAGATTTAGTGTGAGGATACTGTAGGGAAACGTAGCCGTGGCTCCTTCTGCTCCGAGTCTGGGTCTCGTCAAGCTTGTGTTTTATCTTAAGTTGGGTCACATCGGTTAGGTGATCCGTCATTTTGCGCCGCGTGTTTAAAGTTCAGTAAGTTTTCGCATTTATTTTGTAGATTTGATCACTTCGTGTCACTACATGTTTCTTTCTGTTTGGTAAGAATCTGGTTTGGGCTGAATGGAGCTAGCAGAGCTGTGAGAGGAGAGGAGAACCTTCTCACTGCTGCTCTCTTGGCACTGAATAATGTTGGAGCAGAGCTGTTACTTGTAGCCTATTCATGTGCTCATAAAAATTCGGTGGTTCTTTTTTTTTTTTTTAATGTTATTGGCCCATTGCTGCCATGCATGTGTTCTAAGAATTGATTCGCTTGTTTTTGCCTCCTTTTTTACTCCACTGCTCGTTCTTTTTTTAACTTTGTAAACTCTCTTTAATGCATTTTACTTCCTCAAATACTAACCCTCACTCCTTTAACTCACCTCATATGTGTGTTCAGACTGAAAGCTGAACTGCATTTAAAAAATACAGCTGTGGTGGTGTGTGTGTGTGTGTGTGTGTGTGTGTGTGTGTGTGTGTGTGTGTGTGTGTGTGTGTGTGTGTATGTGTGTGTGTAGCTACAGGTACAGGTGAGAAGATTCAATGTTTATTGACACCACAATGCAGCACAGTGACTTATAAAAGAATATATAAAACAAGATTTTAAAGCTCTTGAAAGCAGAGTGACAGTCATTTTATTTTCCGTTATGACAATCTGTAGAAATACTAGAAATGTGAGCTTGCACATATTGTATTTCATTGGCCAACGCAGCACTTTGCCAGATGCTGTCATAGAGCATTGTGGCAAAAAAGTTGAGCTGTATTCAACTTTATTGGTGGACCACCCTGCATGTGGACTGGCACCCGGGCACTGGTTTCATTGAATAAATGAAGAAGCAGTATTTTTTTTAACATTTCTGGGTTAATCATTTGTTCTATAAAATGTTAGAAAATTGTGGAAAAATGACACAATTTTCTAAAATCCCAAGTTCAAAGTGCTTGTTTTGTTAAAAAAGACCAAGAAAAGTAAAAAATATACATACTTGAGAAGCTGAAACCAGATAATATAGTGGAAATTAATGGTTTAAACAAGTTAATAGATGATCAAAATTGTTGCTGATCAATTTTCAGTAAATCAAGTAACGTATTAATTGATTACAATCTTGTTTGACTTTTCTTTTTCATCATTTTTTTACTTTCTCTTCCTTTGCAATAAGATATTATTGTGCACACATGCGAAAAAACCTTAACATCCTACCCCTAACCTTACCTAACCCTGATCCTAACCTAATCCTAACCCCAGACAAACGCTTCTAGACCTGAGGAGATGCAAACTCTGCTCACTTCTGCGTGATTATTTTCATCTTCCTCTGTGTCTCAGAACATTTGGTTCTAATAAGTATAGAGTTGCAGCTGTAATTCGGACAGTCGCCCTACAACCCGCCCTCATACAGTCCACATTTTCAAACATGTCAAACGTAGATGACAACGATACCTGAATTCTTGAAGAAAAAAAAAAAAAATGCCAGCGTTGAAAAACAGGCCACGAACTGTGTGTGTGTGTGTGTGTGTGTGTGCGTATGTGTATGTGTATGTGTGTGCACAGCCACATTAAAACATGTGTGACTGTGACTCTAAGCCTCATTAAATGATCCTCATACATGGCTCGCTGCTGTAAACATGCTAATATTTCTTAATGGCACTCTCCTACATTGATATGCATGTGAACTCTTGCACGTTAACCCCCTTTCCTCCACGCCACCCCACCCCACCCCACCCGTCCACTCATCAACAAAGACCCACACACACACACACATGCGTGCGCACTCTCCGCCATTACGGGGGCCCCCTTGGCTCTCTGTTTTTCTATTAATATCAAGTGATTGAGCGTAACATTAGCAGATAAAGCGGAGGGTAAGATGACATATATGCCATGGATGGAGGAATTAAAGCCTAATATAATCAGTCGGCCTTGCATAGAGGGGGGAAAAACTACAGCTCGTCACTACACCTGACATTTTGATTTCCGACGTTTCTGGCACAGCGAGTGAGCGAGCGCCAGGGACAGATGGAGACTGATTTCTCTTTTAAGTAGAGAGATACTTAAGCGATTGTTCAAAGAGCTCCTCCACACACACACACACACACACACACACACTTTAAACTCGTGCAGAAACACACACTTAAAAATAAACATGCGTGCACACACAGTATCGATCTTATACCTCTCAGGAACGTGCGCGTGAGTGTGTGTGCAGGTGCAGGTGCGCGAACGCGTGGGCAAGTGTGTCTTTAAGCTCTCGGTCCGGCTGGTTATTTTCAGAGCAAGTGGAGAGCACATCAGTTTTTATTAGCTTAATAAATCACCTTTGTTGTCAATCAAGCAGCAGAGAATAATTGGATATGGTTGAAGCCTTGCGTGATGGATTATAAATCATTCAAGATTAAATTAAAAGATAATGCACAAACTTAATGGTTTGTGTTTTGCAGTCTAAATTGCCTCGGAGCAGTGCTGTTTTCCAGCTTTATTGCCAGCCGTTTTTCTTTCCTCTAAAACCCCTTCGCATTTCACATTTCACACCTTTTATTGCTCAGACGCTGCTTTTCGCCACTGCTCTTTTACATCTGCGCTTTGTTTGTTTTACAAATTCATGTTTTTTTGGGGGGGATTCTCTTTATATCCTTTTGTGGAGGAGATGCAAATAATTGTTAGATGCAGGATTTTTTTATATTTCTTATTGAGAGTATATGTGTGTCTGCATAATGCGTGCGTGTGTGTGTGTGTGTGTGTGGATGATGAGTTGGCATCCGTGCACCCTCTTGTTTTAAACAGATTTAAAGGCCTGAATCTGTCTTCGAGTGACATTTGCTTTCAATCTGTTCTCAACAGATGCACCTCAGGCCTGTGGTGGTGATAACCAAAACACCCCCCCCCCCAAAAAAAAAAAAGAAAGGCATTATTGCACAGGAGATGAGGAAGGAAAAAAGAAAGGCAGAGAGACAGAGAAAAGAGCTATATCATGTATATTACGCTCCGGCCAGTGAATTTAACTGTGTCCGTTTGCGTTGGAACAGAGCGGGCGTTATCATAATCGCCTCCTGCCTACTTGACAGGACCTTAAAGTGATCCTGTCATTTTATTTACACCCAGACTACTGTGTGATTTACTCCCAAACACACGCGCGTGCACACACACATACACAAACGTTCCCCTTTGCTAACTTCCCTAGCGAGCCCAGTCGAGTAGGTCGGATGACATCTTTTGATCAGAGCTGTCCAAAGAGATCAGAGCAGACTGGCAGGTAATAGATACCCAGCAACTAACCAGGCTGCGCTGGAAAGAGTGTGTGTATGTGTGTGTGTGTGTGTGTGTGTCTGGGGAAGACAGAACAGATATTTCAACTCTCTATTTTAGCAAATCTCACTACTGCTGCGTAACTGTTGCTGACGTTCTGCTGCGATGCTGTTCCTGTTTTGTCACATGTAGTTTTTTTGTGGTATTGTGTATGTGTGTGTGTGTGTGTGTGTGTGTTTGTTTAGCAATGAGTGCTTCCTTGTACGTGCACCCTCTTGGCAAGCCAGACCTTTTCTCTGGGAGACTGGCGCCATGCCATTGGTCCGATGGCCCATTATTCCGAAACCCCAATAGTTTGAAAAATGTCCCATTGGACCGCAAGCCCATAGTTTGACAGCCTGTTATCCCAAAAACAAAAGCCCACTGCTGCTCCAAATATACACTCACTCTCCATTGACATGCAAGTGATCATTTGAACCCAAACCATGATCCTTCTCTAACCCTAACCCAGTGGATTTGTGCCTAAACCTAACCAGACAAGCATGTCAAAACACACTAAGATATTAAAGGTGAAGGATGACAGAGGTAGCCTAATAATGGCAGTGTGTCATTGTTAGTTATTAGACAAATAATGTTTTTTACCTTACAAAACAGACTTTTTATATATTACTGAGATCTACAGCTAAATTCAGGGTCATGTTTCAGTTAGTTAAACTCTGATTCAAACCTATAAAAATGGACTTTGTGCTTACGTCCCAAAACTGGCCGGTCATTGGACATTGTGATTTGCATTGATTCAATTGATCTAGATGGTAAAATAAAAAAACCATAATAGCTAGAGCGTTCATTCTTTTTTGCAGCTTTTAATGACATCATTATGTTATTTGCAGCTTGTTAACGAGAACCGCCATGACGACTACCACAAGTAAACATACTGTGGCAGACAGCATTGAATGAGAGACGGCAAAGCAGCTCTCAGCAAACTTTTGTTAACATTAACACAAGGGCTAGGAACTCAAAATCATAGTAGGGAAATACAGTTGTGGTCAAGAAATGTAACAGCCATAAACTGAAAACATTTTCCGAACAGACACATTTCATTATTGCAGGGTTAAAAATGTGTGAACTGTGTTGTTAAGGCAGACGAGCATTATCTGGGAAACATGTTAATTCACTTTACATGGAGTGAAAATTAATACCAGATTATGTTAAATGATTGTCATATTGTCATGTTTGTCCATCATCAGTCATCTAAAAATAACCTATCAAACAGGCCGCATTTTATTTAACTTAGTTCACAGAAGAGCTGTTGAGGTTAAACATTAGCCGAAATGATAAGTTTGCCTTAAGGAGTCATACAAAGTCATACGTTACGATTTAGGAATATCATCTGTGTAACAGCGAACACAAATCTGTTAAATTGGGAAAAATGTTAACAGAGTCTGGTGAGTAGTAAGGCTCAGTCTCTGAACTTCAGCAACTCCACAGTGGGTGTTTTCGGAGCAGTGGGCTTTTGTTTCCAGGATAACGGGCCATAGGTCTAATGGGTTTCGCTCCAATGGGACATTTTTCAGACTACTGGGGTTTTGGAATAATGAGCAGTCAGACCAATGGGCAGTCCCCAACTGGCACAGACCTGTGACTCTTAGCATGGCCAAAACAAGACAGAAAGACAGCTGATTTAAAGCAAGAGGAAAGGAATACATGGAAGTGATTGAGGCAGGAGGACAGAGAGATGGAGAGAAAGAGACAGGAAAGGGGGGCAGAAAATGGCAGGAAGAGAGAGGAAGAGCACAGGACTGGTGGGAGGTAAGGATGCAGGGAGTTCAGAAAGGAGAAACAAATGGGAGATGGTGGAAATGATGGATCTTGCTCAGCCCTGCTTGGCTAACTCTGCACACCCCACTGGCTTTTCTTTCTGCACATACACATACACATACACACAGAGACACGCACACACAAGCACACACTTCCCCTGGGACGAGTGCTCATGACCCTGGGTTGCCCCGTGGGCTTTGAGAGTGTGACTGCTCCAAGTGCAAGCTATCTGAATAACAAAGGACAGGCAGAGGATCACTTACTGACAAAAAGTCGCCCACTGACAATATTGGTGTAATGTGAGAGAGATATTGTTGCCTGTGTCTGTGTGTGTGAACGTACACACTCATACAGGCAAAAATGCTTTATATTCATATATCATTTAAACATATCATTCATGTATTTATGTATTTGGAGATGGCACATTGGTCAAATGCCCTTTTAGTTGATGAGAACACAGACACCAAAATCCTCCATGTTTCCTCCTCACACAAAATCATAACGTAAAGCTCTGTGCTAACACTTTAGCATATATTATGATGTACAGTGCTTGAATAAGGCTAGTACACAATAACACATAGTACTGCTACTTAAGTTTCTCAAAAATCATCATTCCCATAAATACTATTACAGTGGCTGCAGGCTTGCAGTGCTGGAACCTGTAAATTCCAATAGAAGCCCTGATGTTGTTGTTAGCATGTTGCTAGTAGTCAAACAAACATATTTTTGCAGTTCTAAAACTAAATGATGTGTAATTTTATTATCTATCAAGTAAGAACAAATACATGCTAATGAGCAACTTTCTCTCATATTAGCGTGCTAAGGGCTAGCTGGATGATTTTGGTGGTTTTTTTTCACTTACTGTATGTGGCCTCTATAGTATACATATTAAAATCTCTTTATTCATTTCATTCACTTAAATAGGTATTACAAATCATATTTAGAGGCATTCCTAAGAAAGGGCTGACTAGCAGCTACATCCTGGATGGTGACTCATTATTTCAGCTTTTGTTGCGTGTTTATATGTCTATATTGCTAGTAGTTGTCTGAAATTATAAACAAAAACCTTTTTGTACTTCTAAAGTATGTGTAATTTAAATTATGTGAGAGTGTGGCATTTTCTTACTTGGTTGTTTGTAGTTGACGTAATCTAACAAATAAGAACAAATAAATGCTAGTTAGCAACTTTATCTCATAGTTGCGTATGAAGTGCTAGAATGGATGATTTTTTTATCACTTTTTGGTGAGCAATACTATATGGGGCCTGTTGTGAGAACATCAGAGTGGCACTCTACTGAATACATATTATACTTGTTATTTCATACAGTTAAATAGTACTCAAAAAAGCATTTTTAATGGCATTGCTAAGAAAAGGCTAACTAGCAGCTACTACACAGATGATTATTTCAGCTTGTGTTGCGTGTTTATATCATTTAACAGTCATAATGTCATAATTCAGTCACAGTAGAATTTGCACCTTTGAAAAGCAGGCGTGTATTCTTATATTTCTTTGTCACCCAATAACTTTTTTTATTTTCAGTCCACCTTTTAATTGGTTTCTCATAAATCTTTCACATAAGACACTAACTTAGACTTAGCCATCTTTGTTTTTGTGCCGTTTCACTTGTTTCTTTTACAGCTCCTCCATAATTAACAAGCAGCTTTACAGCCAGAATGATTCTGTGGAGTGTGTCAGTGGGAGAGGTCACGTAGAGGCTCAGCACTACTGATGACAAGTGTGTGTTTGTGTGTGTGTGTGTGTGAGTGAGGGTGTAAAATATTCACCTTTCCCATGTGGGTTTATGATGCCAAGAGACAGACATAGCTGGAAATACTGACTTGATAAATAGCTGCCACACAGTTTTTACACTTTTGTCCCCTTTTTTTTTCCTTTTTTTAAATAAATAACCAAATGGTTGCTTTCAGACTACAACCCCTCTACACACACACATTCCCACACTTAAAAGTCAGTGCTTAGGTGTTAAGTTGGCTTTGTTTAGCAGGTAAACAAATTTGAGACATTGCTGCATTTCATTTGTACAAAAAATTATCTATTTACTAAATAAAAACTGTACATGTAACACACACACACATACACACACATACGCACACATACACACACACAGGCATCAGTGAGTGTGTCATACACCGTAACAGCAGCATGTAAATACACTGTCAGCAGCTCCCTAGCTGAGTGGCATGGGGAGATGATTAGCCAGGCTAACACTGCTCACACAAACACACTAACACACACACACACACACACACACACACACACACACACACACACACACACACACACACACACACAAAACATTCATGGACATACACAGGTGTACAACAACAGCATCTGTGTTTCTGAATAATCGCAGTATTTCAGTGTGTAGCGACTCTGCTGCTGTAGCCACAGACAGACACACTAACTGTTGCCACTCCAAATCTAATCTACCCTCTCTCATTCTCCCTCTCTGTCGCTATGTGCTGTATATGCTAATATTATCTCCGCTTTTTTTGAAAGGCATTTTGCATATTTTGGACTATCGTGCAGTTTTATTACCAGATATCAGCAAGGAGCTACTTCCACAAATAATTCATAGGCAGCACATGCAGATACAGGCCTGAAAAACAACAATATAAATACAAAATACATTGTAGAAGGATACAGCAAAACAAAACAGCAGTTATTAGGACTGTCATTGGAATATCATACAAAATAATAATAGGTGGATAAAAAAACTGACTGAAAGAAACAAAATGCAAGTATACAACTTCACTGTATGGAAAACATTACAACAAAGCAAGACATCTTCATGAACCTAATTAGATTTAACTTTATACAGCGTTTACCTGAATTAATGTAACATAGTTTTTATTTTTAATGTTCCACATTCCTAATAAATGTGCATCGAATGCAGAAGTTCCACAAGTAACTACTGAGCTGCAATATTTTCTATTTGAATAGGCAATTCAGTCTACTGCAGTTATAATATGAACTCACTATAGCAGTTGGAACTCGATTGTGGCTTTCTGCAGCAAACTGGTTACCATAGGAGACAGAAATCCCCAAAAAAAAAAGAGAAAAAAGAAAGGTTTGTGTTTCTACTTTTAGACCACATACAAAGTAGTGTTAATATACCTACTATTAGAGGTATTATTTCTAGTATACAGCCTGTAAAGGTCGGGCAACATGATACAATATGGAATGATGTAAATTGGTCTACTGATATTTAGCCCTATTGTTTATACTGTGGTATCATTTTTGTATTATTTATTACTGTTATACCAAAGCGATGAGGTACTTTTTGTTATAAAGCAGATTTTTTTCCAAGTATCTAATTTTCTGGATTGGTCAAAACAGACATTCTTATCCGATAGTTGATTCATAAATAGTTTATAATATAGATTTCCCAGAAAATTGATCACGGCATGATTTAATGTGTGAATATCCTGATATAAAATCCTCATATTCTTCACTGTCATTATAGATGTTTGTTGTGCTAGGATTGCAGTTAAAATGTCACACTGTTGTGACGTTATTTCACCAATGCAAGACAAAATAAGCCAGTATGTTTCAAAAAGAACGTAGAAATGACACAAGCTATTAAAAGAAGATAATTTATACAGGTTATAATTGTTTAATTTATTATCATTCTTAATAAATAGTCATGGCAGCGTTGTAATAGTGTTACATTTATGCTTATTTTTGGCCTTTTTTTGTGCCAAGAATCTATAAATCTCCTAATATTAGTTTGATATTGTCCCTATAAAGATTATAAACATATGTCTCATAATATTCCAAGAATATTATAATGATATTTAAGTGGAGTAAAAGAGCTACCATGAAGTAAAATAGCTGTACTCTTACTTTTTGATTACCGCAGACATATTCTAGTGTCTTGTAGGACTATCATGGTGATTTTTTCATGACTAGGTGATATCTCTTGCAGTGTGGCATTCCAGCGGAGAAGCAATTAGTGTGTCATATTCCGACGATACTGTAAATATGTTAGTCGTCTGGCGAGTCGTGTAGCCCGGTTGAGGGAACAGCTTCATTCGTCAGGCGTCTGGGTCGATCGAACACCTCCTGGGATCGATGGCACGCCTCGCCAATCCCACGGCAACTCGCTGCTGCAGACAGCGATGCCCCTCCTTTAACCACCCTGGCTGCTCACACACACACACACACACACACACACATACTAACACACACACACACTGAAGCCATCCCACCAATTTGTCTGTGCATGTCAAATCACAATAATTAAGCATTATCGATCTCAGATTCAATTAACTTCATTAACGTGGGTCGCGCTGGTGATTGGGAAGGGATGAAAAGGGGGGAGGAGGGGAAGGGTGGAGATTATAGGATCTCATCAAGTGGGAAATGGCGAAGGGGTTTGAGAGGATGGGGGGGTGATATAAACACACTCTCTATTTCTCTCTCTCACACACAAGTGGATACATTTGAATGGGTTTTTTCCTCTCATGCTCTCATCTCAAGCCTAACATATTTTCATCTTTCAACAGAAATGTTACCCTACATGATGCTGGGTGAGGACAGTCTGTCTCCGTCTGTCTCTCTCTCTCTCTCTCTCTCAGACACACACACACACACACACACACACACACACACACACACACACACACACACACACACTGAAACTGTACGGCCTGAGCAGAAGTGTAAACAGACAGCGTTGATGTGCCTGTGTGTCTGATAGGGCTGTTAAGTGGTTATATAATCATGATAAACTGTTTCCTAACATCATAACATCTGCAGAGTGCATAAGCATTTCCTCACTTTGTGCACAGACAGGAATACACACACACATGCTTCACAATCACATCCTGTTAATGTATTCACCTTCCCCCCCCAAACGTTTCTCTTTTTTTTTTCTCTTCGTATTATTGTCATTATCATTATTTACTTTTAGAGCCGTGATTTGTAATTGTGTTCAGACGTCAGGAATCATTTCGGAGTCGCTGCTGTAGCTCCCCCCCCCCCAGAAACAACTGTGGCGTCCCCCCTTTTTTTTTGCTCGCTCGCCTCGGTTTCAAAATCAGCACTCAGCCCCGTTCTCCTGAAAATGAGATCAAACCACCTCTCCCACCCTGCTGACAATTCATCTGGAGCTCTCTCTGTGTGTCTCTCTCTCTACTAATTAAAAGAGCACCTGCATGCCTGGTGTGTTTGGCCCAGGCTTCTTCCACTCCAGCGGTTTGTGTGTATGTGTGTGTGTGCATGTGTGTATGTGTGTGTTCCTCCATATTTATCTCAGTATCCTGGGTCATACTGTTGTGAACCTCGCAGCCTGGACCTAAGCCAGTGGCCTTGAGGATCATCTCTGCATGTGCTCTTGAGTGTGTGTGTGTGTGTGTGTGTGTGTGTGTGTGTGTGTGTGTGTGTGTGTGTTTGTGTGTGGCCTCAGTCTTGACTTTCTTCCAAGACTTGCCTCCCTCCTCCTCCTCTTCCTCCTCCACCACCTCCACTCCTCTCTCCCCTCAGTCTTTTCTCCTTCCACCACATTTATTCACGTCTCCTTTTCTCCTTCCTCTCTTTGGTTTTGCTCAATAAATTCTGCCGCAGTTTTATTCGACTGCTTTAACTACAACAATAAATATAGTCACGGATAAGGTGTAGGTGTGACCCTCTGCTCATTTTGCATGTTGTGTCAAGTTTTGGCTGAAGAGCATAGAGTCGGACACTCAGAAGCCTCTCAATTGACCCGTATATTGTGTTTCTATTAGGCCGAATCTAATAGGGCTGCTAGTGAGTGAGGTGTACATTGAAACAATGAATTGATTAGCTGAGGGACAGAAAATGAATAATTAATCATTTACTGTATCTATCAACTTTCTGGTTCTAGCTTCTCGAGTAGGATTTGCTGCTTTTGACCTTTTTGACAATTTGACTAAACAGCAGGATTAAATAGGATGATTAAATAGTTCCAGTACTGTTACTGGAGGATACACTGACAGTTTGGAGTAACTCTGGTGAATTGATGTGTGTGTGAAATAA
This sequence comes from Scomber scombrus, assembly GCF_963691925.1. NCBI lineage: Eukaryota > Metazoa > Chordata > Actinopteri > Scombriformes > Scombridae > Scomber > Scomber scombrus. Next base: position 4,887,340 of record NC_084970.1, on the reverse strand, counting down.
TACATAATAGAAAAAAAGAGAGAGAGAGAGAGAAAGCCTAAACATCAACGAGGATCATCCAGTTTTGCATGTAGACATCTTCTTATATAACTTTATATGATTAATATTTTAAACAACATACAGTTTAAAATCCACTTAGAACACATCTAGGTGGCTGTGATGATGAGAGGATTCTCATTTGACAGGGTTGTGGGGGTACATCAAACAAAGAAAAAAGGTTGGAAACCATTGCAAAAGCCACCAAAGGATCTTAATGGACAGTGATATGTAGGCTGAAGGAATTTTTATCACCAAATATTAAAAAAACGGGCTTCAAACGGCAATCAATGTGATATTTAAGTCATGATCTTGCAAAAAAATGCTTTGCTTGAACCCAAATTGTCGTTCCAGCCTATTTAATGCAAGCCATTACATCAAATGTTATAACACTGTATCTATTATATGTCAAAAATATTTATATATTTCAACATCCTCTGCTTCAAACAAGTCCAGAAATCAGCCGTGCGCTGCATGCTCTATGTAGGTGGATGAAGCCTACACACTGAGGTTTCATTCAGTGTATACCAATCTTGCTGGCAAAACACTATTTTCTCCCTGATCCTCTGTCTCTATACATATCACACACTTGCAGGTGCACAGGTGGGCAACACACACACACAGACACATGCCGTGTTCTTATCACATAAAGGCAGCTAATTTGAAGTGTAGTGTGTACGTTGTGTGTTAAAGGAGATTTCACATTGATGTTTGGCCTTGATGAGAGCGCAGCACTGCTGTGTTCGGCTGTTTCCTCAGCCGGAGCATTGTTCTCTTAAACAGCTGTCGTTTTGGCTGATTCAGAACAGATGGCATGTACATGTGGGTCTGCTCGGCTGCACGTATGTGCGGGCGGGTGGATGTGTCTCTGAGACGGAGAGGGGAGGGGTTGGGAGACAGAAAAAGAGAGAGAGAGAGAGAGAGAGAGATGGAGAAGCTATGAGAGAGGGGGAGCATGGTGTTGTGTGTGTGTGTATGTTTTATCGCCGTAAATGTTAAAACATGCGGTGGAAATGGATCATCACGGTTTTAAGATAGTTGTACTTCAATTTTTTTTAAAAAGCAAACAAAGAACCCACACACAAACAACAGTAACTCATGCAGCGTGGATAGCGGTCATGTGTGCAATTATTAAGATGCACACAACAGCGTTTAATATGAGATAACACGTTTGAAGTGTTTCAAATGGATCCTTTTTGTTAGATTGAACGCTGGAGCAGACAGCATGTTCGATGGAGGAGCTCCTGAGATCGCCTGAAGGCAGAGAGTTGTTCGACTGCAGCAGTTACAGTAAAACTAGTGTGTGTGTGTGTGTGTGTGTGTGTGTGTGTGTGTGTGTGTGTGTGTGAGAGTGTGTGTGAGAGTGTGTGTGTGCGCGCATGTGTTTGTGCGTGCGTGTGATGTGTGATGGGCTCTGGGATATCTGTGTCTCTGTGCATCTGTTTATCCCACAGCGGTGTCGTATCATCGCCGATGGCAACCAGTGGCCTGACAATGACAGAGACTCCTCTCTATGTTGCGGCTGATGCAGTACTAGCACACAAACACCCACACACACAAACACACAAACAGGCTGAGTTAGAGATGGGACTCGGCAACAGTTGAGGCGTGCTGTATGATATGGGCGGCAGATTGCATTACTTACTTCACACCCGTATTTTCTCCAAACTGTAGGTGTGACTCTGAACTCTGTTTCCAACCCACTCACCTTGCCTGTATATTTTTTTCTCTCTCTGTCATCATAGAAGTCTTTACCGCACATTGTTGTGTGAAACAAACCGTGCGTTTTACACATTTTCCCACATCTAACCTCTGTGGTGTCTATGGCAGTGGTAGATTGTGATTAAATATGTGCTTGCTGTGCCACACCCATCCCACTGACCGGCTCACTGTGTGTTTACATACCAGGTTAGATGAGTGATGGCCTGTTACAGAAAGGAATGTAAGGCACAAGGCCACTGATGTTCACACACACACACACACACACACACGCTCATCTTCTTTGCCAGCGTAGTTGCTAAACAAGGAAGAGGCTTGTGCATGCATGCGCCTCTGTGTGCTTCCCTTGTTATTCCCCGAAATCCAGCCTTAATCATAAAGTGTGAGCATGCAGCGTTTCTCATCTGATGTTGTTTTATCCCTTTGATAGACTTATTAACAAAAGTAAACATTCATAGATGTACAAAGAGGCGAGATTGTGATTTGTCTTGATACATCTTTTCTCTGTATTATTTCCATTGTATTATTCTTAAACTAGAGGGATTTGAATATAAATTGAAAGCCTCAAGCCCACTCCCCGGAGCTAAACTGTAAATAATAACTCTAAACTTTTTCTAATCTTTGGTAATTGAAGCAAATGGGTTTTGCAGGGAGAGATTTGTCGCAGGCAAACGTACATACATTCATTTTTATTTACGAGGAGGCGAGGGCTGAGCAGTGTAATGAGTGAAAATGCATGCTTAATTTAAATGGCGAGTATGTCTGTTAGGGAATGCATTAGAGTCTGCAGAAGAAGCGTGAGACATATTAATTGACAGACAGGAACCGCTGTCTCCGAGGTTGATACAAGTAATTTATTACTTCAGAAACGAATGCCACCGCCAGAATGTGCTTCATTAATTTCAAATTTAGTTTTAATTTCAAGCTGTTGCCCCTTGAGAAGAATAAGGTGGCAAGTTCTCTTTGAAGAGACATTTTTCCCCTCTCCCTCCCTCTATCTTTCTCTTTCCATCCTCTGTTTCTCTCTCTTGCTGTCTCTGATTTTCTGCAGTACAGAACAAAGACCTGGGGGGGAGAGGAAGGGAGGGGGTGACTTAATTCCAATTTGAAAACAATGTCAATGTAAAAGGAGGAAGTTAGAAACATAATTACTGCAATAGTTTATAATAGGAAATACTCTGTCTGTGAATGTCATTGGTTGATTCCACTGTTTCCTGTGGAGAAATGTTGAATGCCAGTGTCTTGTGTTTCTATCAGATCTTTGCTTCGTGAAACATAGGAATGCAGAACTGAGAATCTCCATCATTAGATATGCCGTCAGTGTGGTTCTAACAATTTTTTCTGTCTCTCTTTGTTCTTTTTTGTTTCTGCCTTAGCAGCATATGTCCCTGAAGATGAGAAGGAAGCAGCCCTGCTGGATGAGGACCTGGATGGAGACGACTCAGCCCAGGAAGGGGAGGAGCCCGTCGCCAAGTTCCTGTGTCAGGACAAGGACTTCCTCCTCAAGGATAGACCAGGATCCACTGGTTTCCATGACTCCCCCAATGCAGCAGACTTTTCTGGTCAGGAGCTGGACAGTGAGTCTCACCTGAGCGAATCCAGTGACAGGATGTCTGATTTTGAGAGCTCCTCAATCAAAATTGAGGATGACGTCCTTCTCTTTAAAGACCCCTCAACAGCCCTTTCACTGTCTTCAACCTCTGCCATGATGGCTGCAGCCAACGCCATCACCCCAGTAAGTGGAGATGAGGCTGTATTAGCCACCACAGGGTCTGTGGCTGATAGCCTGGAGAAGATGAAGGCTATTTACACATCTTTCCTGACCAACTCCTACTGGTCCACACTGAATCTGAACCTGAGCCAGCCCCCTGCAGAAAAACCCCCTCGTAGTCACAGCAGCAGCAGTAGCAGCAGCAGTAGCAGTAGCTGTGGAAGTGGAGGCTATGACTGGCACCAAACAGCTATGGCTAAAACTCTTCAGCAGGCCTCGCAGAACCACCACAACCGACTGGCAATGGTTCACCATCCCACAGTGGCCGTATCCACAGCATCCACAGAACACAACCTCTTTAGTACCGTCCAGCTGTACAGGCAGAGCTCCAAGCTTTATGGCTCCATATTCACTGGTGCTAGCAAGTTCCGCTGCAAGGACTGCAGTGCAGCTTATGATACGCTAGTGGAGCTGACTGTGCACATGAATGAGACAGGCCATTATCGTGATGATAACCATGAGACAGATGGTGCGGGAACTAAACGGTGGTCGAAACCCAGAAAGCGTTCCTTGCTAGAGATGGAGGGCAAGGAGGATGCACAGAAAGTCCTGAAGTGCATGTACTGTGGGCACTCCTTTGAATCCCTCCAGGACCTAAGTGTCCACATGATCAAGACGAAACACTATCAGAAAGTGCCTCTGAAAGAGCCCGTTACACCAGTGGCAGCTAAGATTATCTCCTCAGCTCGAAAAAGAGCCCCTATTGACCTAGACATCCCCAGTTCACCTGACTCTAACGGAGGCACCACACCTAAGCCCACCTCCCTCAATGACTCTAATGACATACTCCAGAAGGCCACAAACCCTTACATCACACCCAACAACCGCTATGGACACCAGAACGGTGCCAGCTACGCCTGGCAGTTCGAATCCAGGAAGTCACAGATTCTCAAATGCATGGAGTGTGGCAGCTCTCATGATACACTGCAAGAGCTTACAGCTCACATGATGGTGACTGGACACTTTATTAAAGTCACCAATTCTGCTATTAAGAAAGGTAAACCCATCATAGAGCCGCCCACCCCAGTTCCCATCATTAACTCAACAATTGAGGAAAAGTTTCAGTCAGTTCCTCTGGCTGCCACAACCTTCTCCCCACCACCTGCCCCAGTGCCTCCTCCAGCCAGCATCTCCCCTACTGCCATGGTTGTGGAGATAAAAAAGGAGGAGAAAGAGGAGGAATGCACTAAAGAGTCCACCATCAACAATGGAAACAATGTCAACAAAGAGAAGAGGGCCGGAGGCGATGATGAGGCTGAGGAGAAATTTGATATTTCTTCAAAATACAGTTATCTGACTGAGGATGATCTGGTTGACAGTCCAAAAGGGGGTCTAGACATCCTTAAGTCCTTGGAGAACACAGTGACCTCAGCCATCAACAAAGCTCAGAATGGAGCTCCAAGCTGGGGTGGATATCCAAGTATCCATGCTGCCTACCAGCTCCCGAACATAATGAAGCTCTCTCTAGGAAACTCCGGGAAGAGCTCTCCCCTTAAATACATGTTCCCTGGAGGGGATATTCTGTCTCCCACCAGCAAGAGCCTACCGTTGATCTCCCCTCCAAGCCGCCAGAACTCTCCTCTCGCCAAGAACAACTTCCATGCTATGGAGGAACTGGTCAAAAAGGTGACAGAGAAAGTAGCCAAGGTAGAGGAAAAAATGAGGGAGCCAATTGGTGTTGTAAAGGCGTCTCCTCTGAGACGTACAACACCTTCACCCTGCAACAGTGAAGCAGGGGACTCAGCCAGAGGTGAGTCCCCCAAAGAAAGTAGAGCAGGAGGCTGTAAAACTCCTGAGAATACGGGTGGAGTGGAAAAAGTAGTAGTAGATGGAAGTGGACCAAATCACAGGGATTCCAATGGAGAAATTACTATGAAGGAGTCTATGGAGAATGGAGTAGAATCCACTGGTGTGACATCCCCCCTGTCTGCGTCCCTGTGTGGCAGCACAGCCATCATCACAGACCATCCACCTCCAGAGCAGCCATTCGTCAATCCTCTAAGTGCTCTGCAGTCTGTAATGAACGCCCACCTGGGAAAAGCTTCTAAGCCTGCCCTGCCCTCCCTTGACCCCATGAGCATGCTGTTCAAGATGAGCAACAGCCTGGCAGAGAAAGCAGCAGTGGCTGCCTCCACCCCACCAACACAGACCAAAAAGCCCAGCAACGACCACTTAGATCGCTACTTCTACCAGCAACATCTAAGCAATGACCAACCCATAGATCTCACCAAAGGCAAGACTGCTGACAAAAACGGCAGTAGTGCTTCTTTGGGCTCGACGGCTCTCTCTTCTACCACCTCCACCCCATCCTCAATTTCCCCCTCCTCCACTGTTACTATGACCAAAGCCTCAGCTGCTGTAGCGTCCTTCATGTCCACTTCCCCTCTGAGGGAGAACGCCCTGTCAGACATCTCTGACATGCTGAGGAACCTGACAGAGAGTCAAGCGGTCTCCAAGTCCTCCACACCTACCAGCCTGTCCGAGCGCTCCGACATTGAAGGTGCCACGCAGGATGATATGGAAGACATCTCACCAGCCCAGAAACGTAAAGGCCGCCAATCCAACTGGAACCCTCAACACCTCCTCATCCTACAAGCCCAGTTTGCCTCCAGTCTGAGACAAACAAACGATGGCAAGTACATGATGTCGGACCTGAGCCCACAGGAAAGAATGCACATCTCCCGTTTCACAGGCCTCTCGATGACGACAATATCCCATTGGCTGGCTAATGTCAAATACCAGCTGAGGCGAACTGGTGGCACCAAGTTCTTGAAGAACTTGGATTCGGGTCACCCGGTGTTCTTCTGCAGTGACTGCGCCTCCCAGATCCGCTCGCCGTCAACCTACGTCAGCCACTTGGAATCCCACTTGGGCTTTCGTCTGCGAGACCTGGCCAAGCTTTCTGGGGAGCAGCTGCTCAGTCAGATAACGCACCAACACCATCAGCAACGCCATGCCAAAGGACTGTCTGAAAAACTGCTCTCTAACCTTCACCCATCCAGCCACCCTCTAGCCTCCTCTCTTCCCACATCCCTATCCTCTTCCTTACCCATCTCCCTGCCCTCGACCGAATCCCCGTCACCCTCCCCCGACGACGATGACATCAGTGGGTCTGTGTACCAGTGCAAGCTCTGCAACCGGACTTTTGCAAGCAAGCACGCGGTCAAGCTTCACCTGAGCAAGACTCATGGGAAGTCCCCTGAGGACCATCTCATGTATGTGTGTGAGCTGGAGAAACAGTAGCACTGGCTGGGGACAATGCTACACTCTTTCGTAATGTCTCACTCTTTTTCTTGCTCTGTCTCTCTTTAGCCTTTCATGGACATTTCTTTCAAAGAGAAGAAAGGACCATTAACGTGATGGAACTGCACAAAGATGCCATACAACTACTGCTTTGAGTTTTGGCACATGATTTTACATTTTGTGTTGTAGCAGTTGTTTTTTTTCTTTTGTTTCTATGTGAGGTAGACTCACTCTGGCCCAAGACACTTGATTTTAGTGATTTCCTTTGACAGGAATAGAGTGACTTTGTCAAAACGTGCAGATGGGGACTGGTGTCATTGAGAAGATACAGTATATGAAGGTTTAAAAAAAAAAAAGAGATTCTAAAATGAAGTGGTGATGTATTTTGAAACTTGTGTAAATGGAATTAAGTTCCTTTATATTTTGGCATCACTGGGGTGTTATAAGCTGCATGCATAAACGAAACAATTTAGTTGAACATTTTATAACTAAATCTGGTGCACTTTCCATATTTTTTTTTTTTTTCGCTCGCTCTGTCTTTTTTTTCTATAACATTTTTTTTGTACTTGAGTCAGCATTTAAAAATTTAACCCTCTGAGTACGTCAAAGCACTTCTACACCTAAGATTCAAACACTATTGACATAAGATTGGAGATTGGGAATTACTGAAGCTATTGTGTGAATTAGACGGACAACGTGTTTCCCAGACATGTGTTGAGTCTAATCCTTGACATGAAAGCAATTTTAAAAAGGAGATTCTCTATTCAGTGCAAGGTTTTCATCTTGGGCTTAATCTATGTGATAAAAAAAGAAAAGGAAAAAAAAAAACTTAAGACTTTTACTTTGGTCGATCAGGGACCTTTATTAATTCAGGTCTGTGTAAAATATGTATATAAAACATATTAACTAATTCCTGTCTAAATTATGCATCATTTCTATATTTTTAATTTAAAAGAATTATGACTGCTGGTGCACAGTATATGAAGACATTAATAAAATTGTTTTGCACAATAGTTTTATAAATGTTATTTAATCAAATGATACAAAAAAGGGAGGTAGCAAAAGGATGACAACAGGTGAATCTTTTTATTCCCAACTCGTGCTCAAAGGGTTAAAGACTCTTTATACCAGACACTACTCTACATGTGCCGCTGTATGAACACTAAAAAGATATTAAAGGTTGTACAAAAAAGATGTTACTTTATGAAGAAATTTCACATGTAATCTGTTATTTATAAGCACTCTTGGTTGTTTCATATCGTTGAATGCCTTTTTGATTGGTCCTATTTTTTTTGTTCTGTCTAATTACTCTGCCATGATTCCACACTGCAGCTTTATCTTTTTGGGATATGAAAGGTAACCATGGTTACACTAACCTCTTGAGTGACAAGTTCTGCTACATTTTTGGCAGTTAATTTGCTGAAGTAACTGACAGCTGCCAGTGTAGAGAAATAAAAAAAAATCCTTATGTGTAAAATATCGGCATGTAAACAGCACAGATACTGTTATGCATTCTGTGCCGTTAGTGTTTTCATTTCGTTCTTTCATTTTATGTTGTTGTTGTTCTTGACAATGAACCCCCATTATATGACTTCATATAACCTTGTTTTCTACTGCAGCATTAAAAAAAGGAACCTGTTTTTTGCAATAATGTGTGTGTGTGTGTATCGTGTGTGTCATGGCTATCAATTATGTGTGTGCTGTGCAGTCCCTAATGAGCACATTAGACTGGGAGTGTGTCAACGTCTGTCTGACGAGCAGCAGACTAGTTTACAGTGAGTGGCAGCAACGGGGCCGTGGTGGAGACAAACACGCACACACACACTCACACACACACACACGCACACACACACAGACATGCAAACAGACACCATCATTGTTGGGCTTTCCCATTAGCCTCTTCTTTTGTCCAAGTGGCTTGGACATAGTGCATGTATAAGAATGAACCTGCAACATTAGGACTCAAAAAACATAAGCAGTTACATTTTAAAAAGTAATTTTATCATCATAAGAGTGTTGGTTGCCTCTCAGAAAGCATACAAGCTGACATACATAGGGTACAAAAATAACCACTAATACTGAATGAATTTAAGAATCTTACAGTTTAATTAGTGCAAAAATCATGGAAAGAAATATTAAATGCAGACATTTCAAATCTGAAATTCAGCAGTACAGCCAGCTGATCATACTTGGCCTTGCTAATGTAAACTGTGATCAGCCTTTCCAGTTTTACATGCATACATACTTATACATGCTCCTTTCCTTTAGTGTCACAAAATAATACACAGTCCATCTCATCTCTTCACCATCAGTAATAAAAACAACTAGAAAGTAACCCAGCTCTTACCTACCTCCTTTTTTCCCCACATGGGATATAGAAGTATAATGACACACACACACACACATATACACACACAAATTTTCCCTACCATATCTCCCGTTCTATAATTACCTCTGACGTCCATTTTGTGACTGCTCTCCGCAAGGTAAGAAACTTGGCAGACATATTTGTTTAGGCTTCATGGGAGATGACAACAATGCTGACAAGATGAGCAGGTCCTTTCTAGTGTTTATTTATTCTTTTTTTTTTTTTTTTTTTTCTGTCCGGAGCTGTGAGTATATAGGAATTGTATCACTATCAATTTGAGTATATGTGCAGCACAACAGCGTGATACAGACAAAGAAGATGGAACAAAGAGTTAAAGCTAACAGGAGGAAGAGATCTATGGGGGCTGCTTTCTGTCCGAGGATCTACATGGGAATCAGTATATGTTAGCGTATGTATAAGGTAGGTAATAGAAGGAGAAAAAAACACTGAAGATCAAGCAGATGTATCACCCACACACACACACACACACACACACATAAATCTGCTAATACACAAGTGTGTTACATAAACATACAGATTCATAAGACAGCAAAGTGGAAAAAGTGCTGTTTGGTCTTTTTTCTGCTGTGTTCTACCACTTACAGTAATATACCAAGCAAAAAAAGTGTGCAAGAACAACACCTGCACACAATTCAAATATACAATTCTGAATTTTACAGACCAGTATCCCAAAAATTCTCCTCTTTTCTTCACTCATGCACACACAGACGCATACACACACACACGCACACACACACGCACACACACAACTCTCAACAGCCAGGTAGAAGGACTTCATCCGCAGTGACAAGGTGCCACTGTGTGTGAAAATGTCAGCCTTCAACAGTGCAGCCTGAAGTCTGGCACCGTATTTAAGGCTCTCATTAGCCTCAAAGAAAATATGCGTGAAATTGAAGTGTAAAAAAGCCATTTTCTCTCTCCCTGCCTTCACATCCAGCGAGCGGAGGCAAGAGCTTATTAAGGTTCAAAACTAGCATGCAGGAGACAATGGGTACCACCACCAGGAATGTGCATACACACACAAACACACACACAAACATTACGGAGACATATTCACATTCATACGCTTACTATGTATAACAATGTAATCACAACTTGCACTAAACCCCATTAGTTACAGTGAGGTAAAATAGTGAAATAATGCTGACCTCTAGACACTGATCATACTGAGAAAAACACCGTTTATGCATTTTATTATTTTTCTTTAAACACTTTATGCTCATGCAAACAACATTTCAGTATTTGCATCTTTTATCTAGATCATGATGAGCACAGACAGTTCCAGTAAAATGTGAAAAGGTGGATAACATTTCTAATCCTTGAGGTTTCAGTCCCTGTTGTTTTGGCAGCACCTGTGGTTACTGGTGGTAATGACAAGTGTACTATACAGGTCCCGGAATTCCACTCAAAATGACATGTATGTCGACCACTGAGGGCAGTAAAAAGGCCTTGAGTGGCTACTTTGTAAAAAAAAAATGCCATAGGAGAAGAAGAACCGTATCCACTTATAGCACACCGGACTATGGACTGAGAGGATTTATTGCATCACATTGTTTCAAATAGAAGCTACATAACAATGTTGTCTGACACGGTATAATCAACTCATTTATTGTTGTTTTCGGCAGTGTGTGAAATATGTGTATTTGTCTTTCACATCACATACAGGTAATGAATCTCTTGTTTGCAGGAATGCAATTGGAATCCTGCAATGGAAATAATATCTAAAACTCTAGAACCTGCTATAAACAATAACTTATATTATATGGACAAAGGATCAAATGACTAGATGAATGTGAAACGTTTCACTCAAAGTCCCCCTCAGCTTCAGCTAATTGGTTTCCCAACCTTCAACTTGACTTATTTGTTATTTTGTCCACATTGTTTTTAGTGAAAACACTCTGATAAACCCAATGCACACCTGCCCAAGCACCAAATAGCATAGAGACAGAGTTAGGGACTAGCTGGTGAACATAGTGGAGCTGTATGTTATCTGCAGTGCTGAAACGATTAATTGATTCATCATTATATTTCTTTTTTATAATTGATTAATCGTCCAAGTTATTTATCAAGCAGAAATACCAAACACTGGTTTCAGCACCTCAAATGTGAGGTGTGTCTGCTTTTCTATTTACTGATATTGCAATGTTATTATGGTAAATGCATAAGTTGTTTTTTCACTATTTTTGTCAAAAAAAAAAAAACTGATAGATTGATGGCTAGTGAAGATAAAGTTGTATTGTACCCTCTTAAAATCATATCAATTGTAACTATTTCCCTATTCTGTGTAACATCCTCGATGGGGAGGTGTACCCTCTCTGGGTTGTAAAAGGACTGCGGTGCCTGAAGCCAGCTATGCCAGTGGACATTAACATCTTAATAGTGGTTTTTGGAGATGGTGCTATGTGCTAACATACCACACCTTCATTGTAGCCCACACAATGGCAACCGTCAGAATCCCCCAGGAACATTGAGAGAGCCTCCACAACAGTAAGCCGCTCACATGCATTTGAGGAAGGTGTGCTGCAGATCCAGATAGCTTTATCTAAAGCAGGGAAGGGGGGGTTGCGGGAGGGTGGGAATACAAGCTCAGTGGATCTACTCCTCACAATGGAATCACACGGCATAACATAAATAAAGCCGGGGTACAAGCAAACACACTCCTTACACAAAGACACACGGGGAGAGTGCCCTGTCCATCTCGCCTTCTCTTGATTTCTTTTTCTGTTCCCATTTCCTCTTTCTCAGGCCCTATTCTTTCACTTGCACACACAGACATGTTGCTACCTATGGCATTTCGGATTTAAATATAATGTAGTTCTACCAACCGGTATATTCAGGGGAGGCCTGGTATCTGTCTGGTTCAGGTAAATCTTATTGATTGATACACCCTCATGGTGTTTTCAGGCCAAACGCGAAGCTCATTTTGCTTGGCGAAGTCAATGCAAAGAGATAGATGCGAATTTGCGTTGGGCGATGCAAATTGATGTCAATATGCATCCGTGTAAGTTGAAAGTCAGCTTGAAGGATGTTATCAAGATTCAAAAAAGTTCACTTTGTGTTGTAGGAATGCTTTAGATTCATAGCAAGGATGAGGAGTTAATAGCAGAACATAATCGAGGAGCTACTGTGATGGTCAGGAAGAACCACGACTAACCTCACGATCACAACCCCTAACCCTTTGTCACAATACTTATACAGGGAAAATGTAACATTGTGACAGCCCCACTTACTTTATCAAACTTCTCTTCTATATGTCAGTAAACAAAATGCAAAGCTTCAACCAGCCTGCTCACTCAGTGGATATTGATTGACTGAGGGTTTCAACTCAAAAAGGGCCTCCTAACAAATATCTGCCTAGAGCCTCTAAAAGGGTACACTGCTTTGCTTTGGCGTTGTCAGATTCAACCAGTCTACTCGCTGACCTGAAACGTTTCAGATTGATTTTCAGACACTTTTTTTTTTTCCCGGCGTGTTTTTGCCTTGTTACTTAAAGGCATTATTCTCTTAAAATGTTCTAGTGTAGACGGTAGCTGTGGACTCAAACAACCTCTTGCCAGTCTCTCTTCAGTCATCAAACATATTAAAACTAATTCTCAGGCTGCATCACTGAGACTTTTCTGTGGATACACTAACAGCGTACATTTATACAAAGATATAATAATATATAATCATATCTGAAATTCCATAAATACAAGCTGTCAATTGGGAAAAACATTAGCAAGTCAACCACCTAGTGATAATTTCAATTAAGCCATAGGAAGTACTTTGTGGTCACTGATTTCTCTCAAATTTGTCAATACTTCAAGCACTGCGCCCACTCTATTACTCTTTTTGGCAGTTCAAGGTAAAACCATTTAAAGCTTGAGTTCTACTTGCATCTAATCTGCTCATATTTGCTTACATTTGACTTAAAAGTAGCGCAACAACCTGGCGTTCACCATCTTGGGTGTGGGCAATCTCGTCTTCAGCTTCACAACAAAACAACCTTTCCACTTCTTCTCGTACAAAGTGAACACAGCATAAGCATTTGCACTACAGTAACAAACCAAATTGAACCCATTCGGGTGTGAAACATCAAAGAAAACGTTCTATGAGACCAAAAAGATCGTTCTCTGATTCTCTGTCTCCAAGTCTCTCAGTCGTTAATTCACCAGAGCAAGTCCTCTTGGTAACATTATCAGGGCCTTGATTCGCTAATGTCTTGCTTTGGGAGAGAGTTATTCATTTGTACAACTACTGATGTCTCAGATCATAGGAATGGCATATGTAAATTCTGTCTGAGCAGGTTCTTGGGCTAGATTCCTTAAGAAGACTATGGGAAGTGTGCCAAGAGACTGGGAAGTTGCACATCAAAGTCAGACATCAGAAGCAGCTGGAAGGTAGAATCATGACATTTACTTGCTTTTCTAATAAAATATTTAAAGAATCCTTACATGGGTTAACTTTAAGGTTTAAAACCTTAGTGCTGTTGGGAAACTCCTTTTTGGTACATATAGGGGGAAGAACAAACACTTCTTTGTTTAAATAAGCAGAGATGACCTTATTATACATTATTATACATTATCCCCACACATGTGAAGAATACGCCTACAAAGCAATGATATTTAAAGTGATTATGTTTTGATGTATATTTTTTAAAGAAATGTCCAAAGATGGAATGTTTTTTTCTTCCAGATGATTAAAGGAGTCTTTGCAGATGCTAGAAGTTCTGTCAGAGCAGTGATAGGTGCTGCTAAACAAGCCTCTGGGTTTTTCAAAGATCGCCAAGTATTTATTTTTTGTAAAATCAGTTGCATTGCTCTGTGACTCCAGTGTAATGTTAATCTATAATAGGCACAAACTGGGGGTCAAATGTCACCTTGTGTCAAAAAACCAAGCTGAGAGAAATATGTAAACCAGTTTTAAAATTCTGTTTGCATCATTTCAACTAAAGTGTTAAGCTTTTGTTTACAGCTTTTTGTCATTTGGGGTATATGCACATGTATATGATTTACTTCTCATATATTTGGCACTAGTCCACAAAAGTTGTGAAGTCTTCAGTGTGTTAACCCTTACATACTGTTCATATTCTACACCCTCACAGTATGCTCCGGGTCAAGTTTGATCTGGTCTAAGAATCCCCTCATTAAAAGTGTCCATACCAAATTTTGAACCACATATCTGTTTAGAAAGCATTAATAGTTGATCTGACTAATCAATAAATAAGTGATTAAACCTTGATAAATGTTTCAGAGAGCAGAGAAAGTGTATTTTTTTAGGTTTTACACCACTCATTTATGGAGAAACACAGCTACTATCACACAATACCATGTCCTGTTTTACCTAAGACATGAAAATATAACAGCAATAATTATTTAAATGTTTTTTAAAAGTATTACTTTAACAAAAAAGCCATGTCAATTATAGATACGGGTCAAATTTGACCCGGAACAGCCTCATTGGACAAATATTTGAGGCACCTGTACCAAAGTATAACATTTTAAAATATTTCTGGGCCACTATAGGAAAAGTCATCACATTTCAGAGTAAAAGAACAACATTTGAAGTGTTTTTACAGCTGTCTAAATGAGTCAAATGTGACCTGAACAGAATGCAAGGGTTAAATATTTCTGTATTAGCTCTTTGCTTCCCTGTGAAGCCAACATTTCTCCTTGTGTTTTCTATTAGTGGATTTTAAGTGTATGTATGTGGTGCTACCACTTCCCATTCTAACTACCATGTTTCAAAATATGAATTTCAATGCACACCTCCCCCAGCTCCACTGAAGAGCCAGTCAGTCATTGTGTATGTTTGTTACCTGCAACGTCATAGATCTTCTCAGGCCCCACACATTTTCAAAGTATCTTCAAATAACGCATGTGATGAATGTGCAATTTCCCTAATTTACGGCTGGCTGCCATACTCAGGGCTGTGGGCTGGATGGAAATCTTAAATGGGGCTTGAACAGCACTCCTCACAACAAGAAATCAATATGCCATGCAGCCTAGAGAGGCGACCCACTATCTACTGTGGCCGAGGCAACGCTCGCAGGGTAATTTCCTCTAAACGCTACAAACACAGCTCAGCCACTTCACCGACACAAATAGAATCCCAGTCACACGCTCTGACACACATACACTCAAGAAGACGCATGCTGAATGTGCACGCTGGTGTGTGTATGTGTGTGTGTGTGTGTTTGTGTGTGCCTGGCTGTGTGTATGGGTGACACATAAACTCAATGTATGTGTGTGCGTTGTAGGTGTTGTGTGTAGTGTATATATTGTGCCTGTGAATGACAGCTTTTATGAGTGTGTTTTTTTGCCGGTAATTTATGTAGTTCTTACTGTACTTGCTTACTGGTACTGTAGAGCATAGACAATATGCTTGTAGTGTACAGTAGTGTATACATTTTTGTTCAAGTTTGCGTGGTTATGAGTGTGTGTGTGTGTGTCAGAGCATTTACACTGCAGAAAATCCTGATCAAATCAAGACTTGCAATCTTATATCTAGCCAAGTCTTATTCCTCTTGTTTTGAGAATAATATATTATGCAAGAACAGATTGTGTGATTAAGGATAATCATCTTGTTTTTCTTACTTTTCTTAAAATTTAAATAAAATAAAATTAACATTAGTTATTGTACATGCCCATCAAGCTAATTTACTGTCAGAGATACTGTTTGAGGCTACATAGCCTGTCATATGGGACTCTGTTACATGGTCGTTTGTGTCATTTGGTTTTGCTCGTTTTTTATTATTTGACTTTTCATCGAGGGACTTTCTGGAATTCTTGGTTGGCATGTGTTGTTTCATTTCCTGGGTTTTGGTTAGCTCTATGTCTTCCTTGTGTGTTTCTTCCTTTCCTGTGTTGACGTGCTCCTCCTCACACTCAGCCCTGCACTCAGTGTATGTCCCCAGCCTTCTCACCTGCCCTGCATCATCCTCATTAGCCCTGCCCTGCTCCCAGTGTCACTCTTCCCTATTCCCTCATTAGTTCTGTTAGTATTTAAGTCTTCTGTTTTTTGTCTAGTTTCATCTGTTCTGGAATAAAAACCTTTTTCTGCAGCCCTGCTTTCAGTCTCTACCTGCTCCGATTTACATGACTTGTGGTTTATCAAACATGTCTATTGGTGAAAAAGTAAAACTGTGCATGGCTGAAACATGTCCAAGTCCATCTGTCCAGAGGGAACAGGGTATTTGTACACGCACAGTTTCCATGGGTGCAACCACCCCAATAATTATATGCAGTACATCTTGTAGAGTTTGCTAAATGAGGTCAAAAGTTAGAAAATCAACCAACCTGTTTCTAGTGTTTATTCCATATTTGGTTTTGAGGGTTAATTTCAAGAAATCTGTGCAGTCCCATTATATTTCAAGACATTATCTAATGTGTTTTTCCACTGCACTTATGGTAAAACTGTATATCCACAATGCCACATTTACTGTAGACACAATTCCTCCCCTTAAACAGGAAAACTCACATACTAAAAGAGCATAATAAATCCACCATTCTGACACCATTATACTCTTAAGTCTATCTTTTTTTAATACACCACACTTATCAATATTATTAGCTTTTGCTATTTCAAGGAATCTGATTGCAGCAAGCTTTGACCTAAACTTGGGGTGTTTCCTGAATTATAATAAACCATCAGTACTTTATTTACCAAAGCATGTGATCCCAGGTGATTACATTCCTCTGATTTCATCAGTGTACACAATCAAATTCGAAGCAGAAGGTTTTATTGAAAACAGAGGATAGTATTTGAAAGGGCTCCCATCAATAATGACATGAAAAAAACATATTTGTGGCAGCTCGGTGGTGTGTGACTATGTGTTGATTATATCAAAAATTCATTCTGGAATTGGACAAATATTCAAGACTCTTTATTAGGGGTTTGTATTTGAAATAAATAAATAAAATAAAAGTAAAGATTTCATACCAAAATGGTCACTGTCCTATAATCACAGGGAGTTAATTGTTGTCACAATAATATTTTGTAACACTCAAAGAGTAATTAAAGCTCAAGCAATGGAAATTGATTTGATTATTTCCTCTCCGAGTGTAAATACCGATGATACACACTTATATTAAATTATAGCCTACTCCTAATAGCATCAACTAATTACATCAATTACATTTATATACATACATGAGTTTGTGCTTTGAAAAACATCCATGAAATCCATGAAAAACATAGACTTTAAAATAGATGCAGTCCTCGGTTCTCCCCACAACTCTCCAGTGTCATCCCCACAGAGACAGTCTGGTGCAAAGCTAGAGCCAGTGGCACCCCTGAGGACTGGTTAACCTTTAGGCAACAAAGAAACATCTGCACCAGTGTGATTAGCAAGGCTAAACCAAATTATTATTAGACAGCTCTCTCTGCTTGTGATAGTTAAGGCAAAAAGTTCAGTGTAAATTCTGAAACATTATAGATAGGAGGGAGTCCCCAACACCTCAGCTTCTTCTGACTGCAAATGTTCTTTTAGTTTGGTAGGCAGTGCAGATATTTACA
Source organism: Scomber scombrus (assembly GCF_963691925.1). Classification (NCBI taxonomy): domain Eukaryota; kingdom Metazoa; phylum Chordata; class Actinopteri; order Scombriformes; family Scombridae; genus Scomber; species Scomber scombrus. Next base: position 4,869,686 of record NC_084970.1, on the reverse strand, counting down.
AAGGTGGTGATGTCTCTGATCTTAACATCTACCATCTAATATCTAAACTTCCTTTCTTTTCAAAAATCATTTTAAATGGTCAATTTAAAACTACACACCTCTAGTTTTCACCTGTACAAAGTTAGGCAATAGCCCTTGTCTCCTCCCTGGATATGTTGTGCTGCTCTCTTCATTGGCCTCTAAAAAGCATTTGATACCACTGATCATAAAATCCCACTTCAAAAACCACAGATTATAGGGTTAGATGAAACCACACTTAATTGGTTCCACTCTGACTTCACATTGAGAACTCAGACTGTTGTTGCTGAAGGTGCTCAGTCAAGCCCTCTTACCATCAGAAATGGGTCACCACATGGGTCTATCCTTGGTCAATTGCTGTTTATCAATACTTCGATTTTTTGCAGACGATTCAATTTTTTATACCTCAGACTACACCCGAGCCCAGGCCCTGACTTATCTTCAATCTTCAAGTACATGGTAATCTCTTCCTCCACTAGTGACCCTTACTATCCTGAAATTAAGACTTTAAATGGGGCCCATATTACTATTGCTGAGTCCTACAAATACTTGAGAATTTGGTGTGACAGCAGACAATCATTCAATGTATATATTTAACATTTGACTTGGAAATTCAAACTAGGCTTCTTGTATAGAATCAAAGGTTGTCTGTCTTCTTTAAACCATAAAACTATTGTGCTGCCCCATCAACACTTAAGCAATTAAACCATGTTTATCACAGTGCATTACACTTCATCACTAATGGCACATTTCACACACTGTATCATACAACTGGATGGACTTTCTTAAAGACATGAAGAAATAACCATCTCATGTTATTCATCTACAAAGCTCTACTGTTGAAGCTTTCCAAATACCTCACATCTCTTCTCTCATTTATCTCTAGTAACCTCTTTTTAAATATTTAACATGTTACTGAATACATATATTGCTGTTTTTAACTATTTGAAAACAATATATTTTGTTATATTTTGTAAATAAATCATAATGTGGGTTTATTTGTAGCACACATGAGATTAAATGGTGTCACAGTACCAATTAAGCCCATGTCAGACTTTTGACTTTTATCTTTGATCATAAAATATCTTTATTCAATATTCCAAAATCTACATGAACAAATGAATACATTTTCAAATGAGAGATAAATCTTGCTTATAAATCATGTCAGTATCCATGAAAAACAGCTGAACTTAGATTTTGATGGGTCAATAGGTACACTTACCCTAACAGCTGAAAACATTCATTAAACAATTAGTAAAAAAGTAATCAAATGTAATAAGTTACTTTACTTTGATTAAGTAATTGAAATAGTTACATTACGTATTACATTTTAAATAAGGTTACTAGTAATCTGTAACCTATTACATTTCCAAATGAACCTTCACAACCCTGTTATCATGTATGTCCTGCTCTTAACATAAGAACTAAGAAGACATATCATCTAAAAGTGCACCATCATTTCTTTTATGAATTTATGATATATACAGATAACAAACATCTGAAGATATTAAAAAACATATGTTTCTTCAACTTGAAACTCTTAACATACACCACATTGTTAAAAAATATATCTCAAAGTATCAGAGAGATCTGCAAAAGATTACTCTACCAAAAGGTTTACGTGATTCAGACTTGTGTAGCTCTTCATCTGCAGATATGGTGTAATCAGAAATAGAGCTCTCCTGAGAGAGGGAGAGTTGCAGGTAAGTGAGTTCAGACCATATCCATTACCAAATATAATCCATTCTCCTCTGTGGAGATGAAATCTATTGCTGGTCCTACAGGAACAATGCAGAGGATGTGCTCGTTCTGTTGTTCTTGGCTTGGTTTGCTATAGTACCCATCAGATAAGCCAGGATGCTCCCTGCAGGTTCACATCTACTACAGTAACTGTTTATGTATGTGTATGTGTGTGTGTGTGTGTGTGTGTGTGTGTGTGTGTGTGTGTGTGTGTGTGTGTGTGTGTGTGTGTGTGTGTGTGTGTGTGTGTGTGTGTGTGTGTGTGTGTGTGCGATCACTTTGTTAGAATGAACTTTTTGCCTTTATATTAATACACTTCTGGAGTTATTTGGAAAAGTAGTTCACTTAAAATCTTATGTGAATGGAATCCTATTTGTGTGGAGACCCCCAAAAGTTTTTCCTGAACATCTTTTGCGTCATCTCGCAATACATTTGTTTTCCCCTTATCCATATGAACATTTTTTTCTCTTGGCCAAGTTCTTGAGTTATAATACACCCTGACAGTTCAGGATAACACTCTACAGAAAGGAGAGATAATCTGAAACTTTACATCATGCATATATTGCTTATTATTTCCTTTGAAATGCCTGGCTCTGACCATCCACTGTGGACATGATTATTGCAAAGGTACAGTTTCAGTTGTGGTTGTTTCTATAATGCTATGGCTACAGCAGCTGCAGTGTGGCTACTCTTTACTGCTCCTATTAGCATTGGCCGAGAAACCATCATAAAGCCAATCACTCAGGATTTGAACTGAAGCTGTTATCAGATGTGACAGATGTGTTATCATGCCCCACATGAGTTCAGGAATAGCTTCATCACAAGTCAGCCCTGTCACTCCACTACACACACACACACACACACACACACACACACACACACACAAACCCGTATTTATGGTGTTACACCCATTAAGAAAGAAATGTGTCATCATAACAACCAAAGCACAGCCATTACAAGAACCATAATCACAGCAATGGCCAAAACTACAGCAATGGCATAACTATAATAAGAATCACAGCTACAGCAGTGGTGGTTATGACACAGTGTAGAGAACTGGTTTAACCGGTCTCTTGTAGATATCTTAACATTCGCTTCTATGATACAGACTTGTGATTTGAGTCTGTTGGCCTTTCTCTGTGGATCTGAGGGAATGCAAAACCTATTGAAAGGTAATACAAAATATTGTGAGAAAGTAAAGTTCAATAGGAATAAAGCATTGCAAGTGAATGCAAAAATTGTTTATAATTGTTTTTGTATATTTGTTTATAGTATGCAATTATTTCATTTTTGCAACTTTTAAGTAGTGAAGATGAAAAGCCACATGCATATGAAGCTAACTGCAGTGAATAACTCTCCAGAGCTCTATAAGGAAATATGAGCTTAAATGGAACAATTCATTGCACCATCTTCTAAAGCCTGAGAAATGTTTAGATGATGAATGGCATGTTGGTTATACTGGTTATATTTGGTTGTATAAAAACATGTCAGTTATGTCACCCAAATGTTTTTAAAGAGTAACAGAACACCATCTGTAAACCTTGTTTTTGCTTACCTCCCAGTGGTTTAACGTCTTACCTTGTGTCAATACACTGTGTCATCACTGTTGGGTGTGGTTGCAGGTCCAAAAAAAACCCACATTTCTGACTGTGATTCAGCAGACAGACTATAAAATTTCAGAAAGAGACAGAGGAGAGATTTTTTAGACTGGTTTTATTCTTTAAAGCTTGGATGTAGGTTTACTGCTTGCTTCCTTCTTTGCTGGCAGTTACTAGGTGGAGCACAGGTGGGGTGAGTATGTGGCAACCACCATGGGTTAGGTGTTAAGGAACTTGATAGGAGGCAGACTCAGAGACATGTTCAGTGACTGAAAAGGTGCTTTATTCTGGAGAGTGTAACCAAACAAGTATTTTGATTACCTTGGCTGGCTTAACTCAAGAAAACTCAACAAAGTCAGGCAGACAGCATGCACACAGCTACACAGGCATCCTCTCATTTATGTTCTGTCAAAAAACAACAACAACTTCCCCCTTAAATAAGCCCCCAAATCTAAGCTAAAAGCTATATCTTCCAGTGGTGTCCCTTATACCATCAACTGGCATATGACAATATCCCTTATATCAGTAACTAGAAAAAAATCATGGCATGGTGATGCTAGGGAGAGCCTTAAAGTAGGAAGTGGCTGGGTAACTTCCAAGCCCCCAGGAACAGTGTTAGGCTTTAAAGCCAATTTGACATAGTGGCCAAACCGTGGAATTACAATTTGTGGGTCCGACAGGGTCCCGAAAAACATTTTTTCTGCACTGTTACATCCCCTAATTCTGAAATAAAGGGGATGAGGGGAGTATGATGACAATGCTACCTCGTGAAAAACAAAACAAAGTAAACAGAGTAGGATTAACACAAAAACTCAAAAATGATCACAATTAAGATCAAATGAAAATCTACTTTATCAATTAAAATAATGTGAGGAAAGTAACAGAGACATATCAAATTATCTAGTTATCACAACTAAGGCTAAGCCACAAAAAAAGCAATACACAATGAAAAAGTAAGAGTTTCACCCTCTCTGGATGGGAGTAAACGCCAAAATCGTCTCAACAAACACAACTAGTTTTTGCCATGGTGATCACACAGTTCATGGCTGCTGAAATGGCCCTCTGGCACCACTGACCCCTGGAAGCCCAGCCCTTTTATCAGATGCTGTAATCAGTAATCAGGCTCCAATGCGCTGAGCCACACATCACCACACAGGGGGGGGGGGGGCAGAACCTAATAAAGAAGGGCCTCCAATGCTGTTTCTATTTCTCTTTATATATCCATGGTGACACGCCATTTTGTCTCCTGAGAGCGTGAGTGAGTATGGTAAGTAACAAAACAAGCAAACATATTATCTCAAGAAACTTAGGACTTAAATCAACTTAGAATAATTGAACTTAAATAGTTGTCTGTCTTGATTAATCCATAAATGCAAGTGTTAATGTAACAAACAAACAAACTGGTAGTAGATAGTATGCAGAATGCAATGCTACAAATATAAATGTTATACTTGTTAAACAATCACACAATGAGTATGGACAGAAATACACCAGTTTAATGGGCACCAATGGTGTGCTCTCACCCACTTTGACACAGAAGAAACAAGAAACAGCTGCAATTAGCAAAACATACAAAAGAAAAGAAGAAAAAAACGTATATACAAGGAGAAACTTGTTCAAGATGAATTTCACCTAACCTGGAAAGTGAAGAGGTGAACAGCATGATATTTTACAGGAAATTATGAAGGTTGATTGGAATAAGGAATAAGGGTGTGTGTCCATACAGCATGCACATGGGTTTGTTTCTATGACAACAATATCTTGACAATTTCTTTTTCTTTAATTAGCTATATGGACAATTGGCAATACTATATTGACACTATATTGGAGTGCTACATGGAAGTTTCACTTGGAAATAGCTAACATTTTTAGTTGAAAGTCAGTGGATTAGCTTACTCAAAAATCAAAAGGTTTCATAGTAACCCATGATTCTCTATCAGTTGTGCTTGGCCTATGTATAGTGTTGCCCAAGTATCAGGTATCAGATAAAATGCAAAATGTGTTGCTATATTTATATTACATCACCACAGATACACATTGAGATTATAATGTACATCCAATTTACCAGCGTCATGATGGTGTTATTTGTTAGAACAAACATTAATACTAATACAACAGTTACTAAGTTACTATGTGCTCTTCCTCTGCTCCCAACATTATTTGCATTAGCACAGTACCTTCTTTGTTACCCCAGACCTTTTCACTTGACTTCCACGTTAATATTACACAAGAGATATTTATTTTTTATTTACTTTGCTCTACCCAGTGAGTTTGACATCATAAGTTCTACCAATGCAGCTCCACAAGCCATTCAGCCTCTGATGACGAAGTGTCTCCTGAGGTCGAAGGTGAGACAAGCTGACCCTTGTGATAAGAAAAAGTGCTCATTGTCATTATAAGCCCCCACTCAATAACATCCCTTTAGTGGTCAAATCTGTCCCCAGTGTCATATGTATGTGCTCATGCATGAATATGTGTGTAAATGCATATGTGAATGTGTGTGTATATAGCTGTTCTTAAGGACCTCAACCTCCCCGAGCAGAGCCTACGGCACTGATAGTAAAGCTGTATTATGAGGTCAGATGTATGACCCCATTCAAAAGGATAAGCTACATTTTCATTTAATAGACACAACAGAGGCATGCTTTGTGCTAAGAGTGGGCTTCTGCTTTATCAGCAAATTAGTGAAAATTAGATTTTGCTCTAATTTGGAAATTTGTCATTTAAGGAAATTCATCAGTTAAGATTGATACAGAAGATGCTCCTAAATGCTGTTATAGCAGATCATTTGATGGTGGGGAGAGGGGCTATTGATTGGTTGGTGATCACTCTATTAGTGGGTAGCCATGAGGCGAAAAAACATAAAAACACACAGGTTTGATCTTGTTTGGTGTGATCGGCAATTTATCTGAGATTAAGCCATTAGGAGTGTGTTGCAGCTGGACTGCGGGAGGAAGCATGTTAGGAATAATGGACTCTGGAGTGTGCAGCTCCTGCAAACCTATTTTTAGGATATGATTACTGTAAAGATGTGAATTTGTGCCTTATGCATATTAAGTATATGAAGCTCTAGAAATGATGATGATATATCAGTATCAATGAAAAGTAAGGGTTGGCAAAGTGAGAAATTCAAAAATAGTTTTACAAGCGATCAGGTTTGTTACAATGTACATTTTGTATTTTTGTTGGTTTTATATCATATGAAATGAGATTTGCGCCATTTTTTTTAACCAAAAGTAAGACTGAATGCTCCTGAAAATGTCAAATGGTGTAAAGAATTATAAATATTAAATAGTTTATCCACCTACAGTGTATTTAAGTGGACTACAAATAATTACTTTTTAAAAACATTAAATCTTGATTGACATGATTCCCCAGATTAAATTTAATATTTAGAACAATTGTATTCCATTACCTTTATTTAATATAACAAAGTTTTAATGTAAGATCATGCCAAACTAGTTGATATGGTGTTTTATTGAGAATTTAGTTTTGTTAAGCAAGTTGAACTGTTTGGTACCACGTCTTTATGGTTACACCACTTAGACATTTTTGCAATAATCCTCTAATATATTCTCTCAAAATGGGTTAAAAGCAGAAATATTATGCTGGATCCAACAAAAATGTGTGCAAGTTATTCATATGTTTATTTTCACAATTTAACCCCTTTAAATTTGACTAAACCACATGGACAAAAAAAGGTGAGTTTGGAAGGTGGTTGGAAATTAGAACTGACAGTAACAATTTGGGGTTTTATTTGTTAATGAAAGCATCACCGGTCAATCTCTAAAAATGCTTAGACATAGAGAAATTGGCAATGTGACAATCTGTACTGTGCCAAAATGAAACCATACTATGTCATCTATATCTGTAATTGAAATAGTTTTTTAAAAATTGATAAATTAGTCATTTGCACAATGTAGCCTTGTCTATATTCTGAGTATATTTGAAATCACACTGTGTATGCAATGCTATATCATGAGCTCCATTCAATGCTTCCTGGAAAAATATCTAACCATCCATTCATCTATGTTCTGCTAATATCCACATTGTGGTAGCAGGGTAAGGAAAATAGCTCAGACACCCCTCTCCTTAACTGCTTCCTTTGGGATCCCATTGTAATCCCAGGGCAAATAGGATATACATAGTCCATCTACTGTGTTTTGGGACTGCCTGAGACTCTGAAATACATCCAGAGGGGGGTATTCAAATGTCTAAACCATCTCATTTGGGTCATTGCAACACTGAGAGGGAGCTATTCTACTCCAAGCCACTTTGAGATATCTGAGCTCTAAACTGAAAACTGTCTGAAAGCTAATGACCATAGATGGGGGTTGAACGTACAGTACCAGTCAATGGTCCCATTTCATCCTGTCCAAACAGTACTGTATACTGAGTGGCAAATTGAGAGTGTCCTCTTTATAATACAGTGTAAAAGTAAGACTGAATGCTACTGAAAATGTCAAATGGTGTAAAGAATTATAAATATTAAATATTTTATCCACCTACAGTGTATTTAAGTGGACTACAAATAATTAAAAACATTAAATCTTGATTGACATGATTCCCCAGATTAAATTTAATATTTAGAACAATTGTATTCCATTACCTTTATTTAATATAACAAAGTTTTAATGTAAGATCATGTCAGACTAGTTGATATGGTGTTTTATTGAGAATTTAGTTTTGTTAAGCAAGTTGAACTGTTTGGTACCACGTCTTTATGGTTACACCACTTAGACATTTTTGCAATAATCCTCTAATATATTCTCTCAAAATGGGTTAAAAGCAGAAATATTATGCTGGATCCAACAAAAATGTGTGCAAGTTATTCATATGTTTATTTTCACATTTTAACCCCTTTAAATTTGACTAAACCACATGGACAAAAAAACCCATAATTGAACCATGAATTAAATTGAATGAGACATTTAGTTAAAACTTTTGATGATAATAAGTATAACACTAATCAGCCTTTAGACCAAAACTACATTTTCATTTTCACTGCATTTGAGGCATTTTAGGCACCACTAACTATGATTAAATATTGTAGCAACCAAAGACACGAAGATACACCTTACTTTCTGCCAATATCATATATTTACAACAATTGTTCTGCTATGCTGGTTTTGACAAATGAAGGACTTCAAGTAGTTGGGTTCTTAATGGGTAAGGGTAAATTGGATTTTGAGATGCACAGGTAGACTGGTGCAGTGTTGGCTTTAAAGCAGACATGGTATTACACTGTATTATAAAGAGGACACTCTCGATTTGCCACTCAGTATACAGTACTGTTTGGACAGGATGAAATGGGACCATTGACTGGTACTGTACGTTCAACCCCCATCTATGGTCATTAGCTTTCAGACAGTTTTCAGTTTAGAGCTCAGATATCTCAAAGTGGCTTGGAGTAGAATAGCTCCCTCTCAGTGTTGCAATGACCCAAATGAGATGGTTTAGACATTTGAATACCCCCCTCTGGATGTATTTCAGAGTCTCAGGCAGTCCCAAAACACAGTAGATGGACTATGTATATCCTATTTGCCCTGGGATTACAATGGGATCCCAAAGGAAGCAGTTAAGGAGAGGGGTGTCTGAGCTATTTTCCTTACCCTGCTACCACAATGTGGATATTAGCAGAACATAGATGAATGGATGGTTAGATATTTTTCCAGGAAGCATTGAATGGAGCTCATGATATAGCATTGCATACACAGTGTGATTTCAAATATACTCAGAATATAGACAAGGCTACATTGTGCAAATGACTAATTTATCAATTTTTAAAAAACTATTTCAATTACAGATATAGATGACATAGTATGGTTTCATTTTGGCACAGTACAGATTGTCACATTGCCAATTTCTCTATGTCTAAGCATTTTTAGAGATTGACCGGTGATGCTTTCATTAACAAATAAAACCCCAAATTGTTACTGTCAGTTCTAATTTCCAACCACCTTCCAAACTCAGCTCTCATGATGACTGGCTGAAGTCAGGAGAGGGAGGGTTAGGGCGCTCCCTATTCTGTTTGCCTGCTATCCCGGAGATCACACCCCTCTCACTGCTCCTCTTCAAGCTCATTATCGCGGTTAAATTATTTCCTCCCACAAGAACGTTAATTAACACACACGTCCAGACCACGTCTGGCCGTGCAAATTGATTACAACATCAGAGCCTGTGTGTGTGCGTGGTATGCCTCTGCAGGAACAAAAGGCAAACTGGCCCTCAGTGGGGCCTGCAGGCCTCTAATGTCTGCAGAAACATATTACATATGCCACACAATGTATAGCACACTACCCGCGCTGTGTGTCGGCGCATGTGAAAAAGAGCGCATGCCTTTTATGCACATGCTAATGAGAGAAGGGAGGTAATGCATGCGTGTAGCTTTAACAAAGGGATAGTGGTAATCAAGAGGTATCAGACACAAACACACGGAAAGACAAGTGCCTGTGTGTCGGTGCAAACACACACACACACACACACACACACACACACACACACACACACACACACACACACACACTTCAAGCTGAGGAAGTGAATTTTGTCATTACGACAGAGCAGGATGGGTAATTTCAGACTTGGCCTCAATCACCAGCGTTAAGCATAATTTCAGTCCTGAAGGGGTTAATTAGGGGCTGTGAAGAGAGGTCTGAATTAATTGGCTTGTGCCTGAAAAGACAGAGAAAATAATAGAGGGAGAAGGAGAAGGGTTGTGGTGTTTTTTTGCATTAGAATCAGTTGACAGTGTTGATTTACCATGGCCAGAACTACATGTATAATATATATAGAAGTATTTGATAGGAAAAAAGACTTACAGATGTTAAAGGAGCAGTGTGTAGAATTTAGTGGCATCTGATCGAATTGATTTAGCAGAAATAATGCATCAGTAAGTACGTTTTAATTTAAGTGTATAATCATGTGAAACTAAGAATCCTGTTTTCGTCACCTATGAATGGGCCCTTTATATCTACATAGGGAGCGGGTCCGCTTCTATGGAGGCCACCATGTTGCACCGCCATGTTTCTACAGTAGCCCAGACTAGACAAACAGACTGTGTGTTTTTTGCAAGTTTCATAGCAACCATACGTTCTTCTCTTCTACATCTTTTGATGGGAGGGGTTTTTAAGCGTTCAACCTCACCACTGGGTGCCACTAAATCCTACACACTGCACCTTTAAGAATGAGGCTGGAGGTATTCTATATACTACATAATCTAACTGTTAGCACTCTCAATTTCCAACACAAACATTTAAAACTGCATATTTATGATTTTTGTGTTTTAAACTGACAGTGACTCTGTATGGATTGAAGTGGTTTCCTAGACAGATGTCAATACATAAGTACAGTTGAACTTAAACATACCCTATTAAAGATTATTACCTGTGTAAAGCCTGATTTATATCATCCTCCTGTGCCATATGAGCTCCATTGATATTAGAATTAGAAAAAACATTTCACTCTGTCCATCATTATCATGAACCTGGGTAGGGTTGAAGGGTCTTGGTTAGAGTGGGATTGACTGCTACAGAGAGGGTAGGGAAGTTGCCAAGCAAGGGAGGACTCACACAGTATTGGTTTTGATCTTTTCATCATAGAACTGGACATGTGAGTGCGTCTGAGAGGAATGAGGAAGTTCTTTGCATCATGTGTATTTTCTTTTTTTTAATCTCGTCTTTTATTTAAGTGGAGGTGTGTTGATGGGCGCCACGCATGAGCGCCCATGAAACAGAGTTGGCAAAAAGCTGATGGGGAGGGAAAAAAAAAGAAAGACAGAAAAGAGTCCTCCATCCCCTCACTCTGTCTCTCAGTCTCTCTCCCTTCCTCTCTGCAGTACTGAAAGGCTCATCAGGACTTGTCATCGCTCTAATGAATATCATTTAAATTGCTTTGTGTATGGGAGTGAGTTTGGATGTCGATTTAATTTGCGCATGTGTTTGAGCTCTTGTGCTTGGCGGGGCGGACGGACGGAGAGCGGCAGCCCTAATGAAACGCCGGCCTCTGTGACAGGCTGACGAGGCCCGACCCGATCAGACGGCTTTGAAAGGAAATTCTGACAGGGCGGCGGAGGTAGGGAACGAATACACACACACACACAAATGTGCAGACAGAATGGAAAATACAAAGATGCAGAAGTGCACAGGCACAGAAACACACACACACACACATATACACACTGAAAGATTAAGACACGAGATACACACTTGTGCAAGAATATTAATGTGTACCCATTTGCATACAAACTCGGATAAACACATGTACAGTATGGAGACAAATATCAGCACGCATCAAATCTGCTTTCAGGAAATAAACTGACTCCAAGCCAGGTTTGTGTTATCACAGCATCCCAGTGTGTTGTGCAACAGCGAGGCTAGCCGAGCACCTGTCCTAATTTGCAGATCCTATCCCCTTTTAGCACCGCCCTGCTAATGATGGCACCTCAGTGTCCCTGAGCTGGGGGAATATGTAAAATAACATCCCGCTTCCCTCTGCTAGAGATGAGCCGTACCGGCCTATAAGCATGGCCTTATCAAAATGAAATTACAATATATGCTGATACCGTATTTCAGCAACCACCACCACCACCACCACTGCCACCCCCACACCCTGATGCACCAGCCCCCCCCACTCCAAATCCTCGCGTGTGCACTCCCACCGCCGCACGCCTGGTGAAATATTACAACCTTTCCCAAAGCAAAAGATATAAATCCGCATTGAGGAATTGCAAAAACAGCACAAAGCATTCCCAGGCTGGCCTCTATCTAGTGAGGCGCTTATGATTTAGCATTGCAGGTGTATCAAGAGCTCTCTCTCGCTCTCTCTCTCTCGCTCTCTCTCTCTCTCTCTCTCTGCCTGTGGCACAAACGTGGTCGCGCGCCACCCGCTCAGCCGCAGTGCCCTGTTTCATTACTATCACCCAGAGGTTTTTTAATTGAGTCAGATCCAATTATGAGCCAGCAATTAGCTATTAATGTAATCAATTACTCCTCCATGCTTGTCACATCAGAATGTGATGCAGATGTGGAATGTGTGTATGGTGCATTCAGCGCATTACCAGCTTCATCACAGTCATGGTGGAAAGAGGGAAAAGCGGTCAGCGTTAAAAAAATAAAATAAAATGAAATGAATTAAAAGAAATGAGAAGATGGCACAGTTAACCCATCTGGAGAGGCACCTCGCGTACAATCTGATCCCAGCTGCATGTTGGCTGTGGCTCTCGGTGGATTTCAACTTCTTCAGTAGAGAAACAAGTTAGACTGCTTAGACTAATACTTTGGCATTTCAACTGCTGATTTAAAGGAATAGTCATTTTGGAAAATAAACATACAGTTTTTTCTTTCTTGGGGAGAGTTTGGTGAGAAAATCAATGCCCCCTCTCATGCTTGTGTGGTAAATATGAAGCCATATTTGGTTTGTCGCTACCATGACCATTGGAGAATCCAAGAAGTCACCCCCCATAACACCACAACATGTCATTGTCATACCTCAATTTTGTATTTTGAATTTTAAAAAATAGATATAATGTCTTAATTAGTAAGCTTAACATGTGTTGATAGCTTTGTTTTTTAACTTTGGACAAAGCCAAGCTAGCTGAAGTCGTTATACTAAGCTAAGCTAACGGTCTCCTGGCTCCATCTCCATATTTATTGTACAGGTATGATAGTGATATCAATTTTCTCATTAAACTCTAGGTTAGAAAGCAGTAACAGTGAGTGTATCAACCACTCTGTTAATTTAAAGATATATATATATTGGTATCAACATACATAATATTAATCTCTTATATGCAAACAGGAAACCACGTTACTGGGAGGAATCAGGTTACACAGGTAATCACACAACATGTTTACATCCACTGTGGTAACATGGTGAAATATCGGTATACATGCAGCAGGTCAGTAATCAGATTTCTCTGCTACCAACATCTTTACTTTTTAAAGCAAAAATGCTCAAATTTAACACTTTTGGTTCCAGATGTGTTACTTTGTTTCCTAGTCTTCTATAGTTAATAATAAACTGAATATTATTTGGCTTTTGGCTGCTGTTTCAGACAAAGTTTAGAAATGTAATGGAATATATTCATCAATGTTTTCTGGCATTTTTATAAATAAAATATTAATCAGGTAAGCAATAAAATAATCCACAAATAGATCGTTTGTTGCAGCCCTAACACCTGTTATAAATGGTTTATAAATTGTAGCTAAATGGCTTTATTCATGTTAAATAATTTATTAATGATAGATCAGTCATAAGCAATTACTATGAATACATTTTGGGTTGCCAGATCCAGATTGTGGCTTTTGTTCAGCCTTTGTATTCGGTAATAATGTGATTATAAATGATGGTAATCCACGTATAAATGCTAAAGGGTTTATATTCAGTTTATAATAAGCTATCATGTATTTGATTCTAAATGTGAATAAGTTACTCCTAACGGGTTTTAATCCATCAGCAGTGTATTAGATATAAATTAAAGGGTTTCTTCATAATCTGGCAACCCCACAGTTCTTCTTAATGGTTTATGGCTGATCTTTAAAGCATTAGTAAACAATGAATAAGCAATTAGTTACAAGTGATAGCTCTTTTATGAAGTGTGTCTTATTATGGTACCAATTTTTTAAACTCTCAGATACTGATATGAGAATCCAGCACCAGCACAGAATTACAATAAGTCTAAATTCACTTCAGTGCAGCTATGGTAATGTGTGTCGTGCATGATACCAAAGTAAGTCAGAACAGGCTGACAAGTTGTTGCCACTTTTATCCTGAGAGATGCATCATGAGGTTCAATGTCTGCCATGGAATACTCTTTGTAATTTATATACATTTTTATACACTCTGTCAGTTACTGCGTAATATTTTCCATTTTTCAGTTGCAATGGCTTGTCTGTTGCCACACATTTGTAGCTGGTTTACATATCATGAGCTTTTGTGTGACACATAGTCCAGCAGCTACAGACTCAACCTTCCTAAATGACACAAATTTTACTCTGGAGGCACGACGTGTCGAATGAAAATGCATAGTTGAGCTGTTACAAACTCTGGATATGCGCTGGAAAATATTGAAAAATCACAGCGAGAGAGACAAAGAAAGAAAGAGAGAGAAAGATAGAGAGAGAGAGAGAGAGAGAGGGCTCTGACAGTCCAGACAACCAGGCAAGTTAAACAGACACACATAATAGGATATTAAACTTTAACTACCCCATATTCATTCCAATCATCCAGGAGAGAAACGGCCCAAACTTCAGGCTCCAAATTTCATTTGTGTCTCATTGGAAAGGTTGAATTTATGAGGCCTTTTTGTTAACAGAGAGGTATGTGCTGGATTAAAAAGTTCTCCAGGCCTTTTTGCTCCAGTCTCTCTCTCTTAGTGACATATGTCTTCATTTGTGAAGGCTCAGCTCGTGCCAGGGTGGAACTTTTATTGGCAAGAGCCCGTTTCCCCCAGGAGAACTGTTAAGCAGTGCACAGGAAATAAAAAGGAATGCCAAGTTACTTCCCTAATGTCGTGAGTGATTTCATTACCTCAGACACTGGACTAATTTAGGGCAAGTGAAGGAATGGGATTTCAACATGCAAAACAGCAGACACTTACCCACCAGCAAACCGCAGGACTCTGAATTCATACAAAACTGCATTCATAAATGAAAACAAATGGGGATCTGAAACTGCAGAGAGGTACAATGGAAAATACACTTAACTGCCTCACGTCCTGAAGGCAACTTCTCTTTTGGAGTAAAGCCTGCTAAAAAAAAAAAGGGGGCAACCAGTTAAAAACCCTGCCATTGAGAAGGTACTAGAACAGGAGGCGGCAAAATGAGATCTCATTGCAAGGGCGGCCTTGAAGCCTAGATGATCCCGTTGATGAGCTTGAGCGCTTGTCAGGATTGGCGAGGTCATCGCCGGCCGAGATCTCTCTGTCTCTCTCTCCTCTTAACTAACCTGAATCTTGACAAGGCAATCAAGTCCCTCCCCAAGTGTAATTAAATGATAAGTTCATATTTGAGGGACAATTGTGAGGCGGCCGGTCGGAGAGAGCGCTGTCACGGGCGAGCCGCTGGCGTGACGAATACCCTTATTAGCAGCCACACTGCACCCTGTCAAGAAGAGGGCTAACCAGGAGTGTGTGTGTGTGTGTGTGTGTGTGTGTGTGTGTGTGTGTGGGAGAGGTGGTGAAGGTAACACACACACACACACACTCTCATTCTACATCAGACTAGAGCCAAATACGCACACAGATCTACGTCACAGCGCAATCGCTTGAATAGACACTCACACGGGCGCGCCAGCGGCCGCCGCTGATCATTTAAGATATGCCCACAAAGGGCAGATGGAGGTAAAGGGGACATGCACTCCAGCGTGTCAGCGCAACATGCATCTCCCTGTAAATCAATGAAAGATGATGTGAGCTGTGCGTCCCAGCTGTTTGATATGCAAACGGTTTTTCTATGCAAATTCGCCTCGACAGCTTTAGATACACAGAGCAGGAGAGAGGGCTTTCGAGGCCCAGGTGTGCCAAGAGGAAGGAGGAACCAAAATAAAAAAACAACCAAAAAAACCCCAACAAATATGACAAACAGCCGATTTGGACGAGGTTTGTGTAAGCAGCGCTGCACCTATGATGTTTGCTCCCCTACTTGTCTCTTCTCCCCCGCCCCCTTCCCTTCCTTTCTACCCTTTCCATTCACCTTAATGCTGGGATCATCTCTCAGAACAAGCAAAAAGGTGCTTGGCAGACACAATGCACCTACAGCTATTATGAAAGGGTGAGCAAACATTACACTATTCACAAAAATGCCTTCATCAAAAGAGGGGGGAAAAAGCGGCACCAGATAGCTTTTTTGTGCTCTATTTTTTCTCTGTTGGTGTCTGTGTGTAAGATATATCCCCTCCCCTTCCCCTTTCATGGGGTGGATCTTGAAGTGTGTGCTCGCTTTAATCCTGTGTGTGCGGCTCGGTTGTAGTTGCAGGCCCGCTCTCGGCAGGACTCCCATTGTGGCGTTCGCTCATTGTGTCTGTGGGATAAAGCTGCCTCTGTTGTCTAGCCAGCTTCCTGCTTCAAACACCGCCTGGCTGCTCTGTTAAGATCTCCCTCCCTCCCATCCGCTCTTTTTTCCCCTCTCTCTCTCTCTCTCTCTCTCTCTCTCTCTCTCTCTCTCTCTCTCTCTCCCTCTGTCTGTCATTCACCCTCTCATCTCAATTGTTTACCTCTGTCCTTTCAGTATGTCTCGCTCTCTCTTACTTGATTCACAACTGCCCCTCCTCTCTTCCCGTCTTAAGAAAATAAACCTGCTCTTTTGGAGCTCGAGCTGTACAGTGAGAGGGATGAGGGAGGAGCAAGGGAAGGGTTTTTTTATCCTTTTAAACAAGAGAGGAGTGGGTAAAGAGGTGACGGGATGAAATGACACCAGCAGCCAAAGAAAACCAAAGACCAAAGAGAAGGGGGGGAAATGAACTGACACATACGGCACACAAGCATGACTCACGTTTCATGATTGCTTTTCAATGCCTGAGTCATTTTTGAGCTGCCACTCGAGCTAATATACCCGCGCTAATGTTCAGCGGGGGAATAAACTGAGAAAGAACAGAGAGCGAGCATGTAACGCACACCGGTAGAAACTTGGGGTAAAGTTGGAAACTCTCGAAAAAATTCTCTACAGGTGATACTTTTTCTTTCTGCCCGTCGACTTTCTTGCAGCTAACCGAGTGGCGCAGCAGTAAAGAAACGGGCTCCACTTTAGATCTCAGGTTAATAAATCATAGAGAGGAGAGGCTTGTTAAATTGAACTTTATATAACTTCTGTTTAAAGGTCAGCGTTCTCTTTTTCGGAGGTAATTTAAAGATTAGAGGAGTCAGTGTTTCCATCACACTCACACACGCACGTGCACACACATTCAGGTGGGTATATGCACGCACACGCGCACACATACACATATGCCATTCACATAAAGCAGCAGGTCTTAGGTGAGAGGGCCCGAGGTGACACTTTTTAATCATTTCTTCACCCGTGCAAACTAATCTGGGCGCCATTTGCACATACCTGAGCAAAGTCCAGCTCTAATTCCCATCGCAGCTAATGATAGAATTTCCATTCTTTTTCTTTGAATCAAGGCCTTGTTTGACAGATTAGAATGTCATTAAAAGCCGCCCATGCTGAGAAGGTCCAGATGTTGTCATTGATGGTGTGAAGGCTGGCTAAAAAAAAAAATCTCATCAGTAGCTACTTGATGGAAACTTTCACTTTTTTAAAGGTACAATCTGAATTTGTTGATGTACATAGCACGACACCCCCCCCCCTCCCCCAAAAAAAAAAATGTCTTCAAATTGGCTGGGGTAGAAATTAAAGCAAATAATAAAAAGTAGATATTCATTAAAAAAAGTGGTTTGAGGTGTTTGAAAGTTCGGAAATGATAAAAAAAATTCACCTAAATGCACTGACTCAAAGTGAAATTATCTCAACCTTTTCCTCCAAGTTTTTATGTTCTAGTGAGCATGAACCTTTGTTATATCACTGCACAGCAAGTAATGAATCAACAGATAAGTTCCCCCCTTTCTCCTGCCTTACTTGAACCAATGAAAATAACATTACTTGAAACTGATGCAGAATTTTTTTTATTGGAAGGGTTGTGCCTCCAATTTTAGGACAAGATTGGCTTTATTTTTTTTTCATTGGTTGGAGTTTGATGTACTTTTCTAGGCTTGCATGTATAAAAACAAAACCCCAAAAATACATGCAGCTTTAGGCTGTGTCATGACTTTGACAGGGCAGGAGGTCAGAAAGACATTTTGTCTTACAAGAAAAAAAATCATCACATATGTTTAAAGTCAATCACCTTCGAATTCTCTAAATTATGAACAAATATATCATGTAAGCTATGAAAAGCAGCCATTCAGTGCACTGCTATACTGCTATCAAGGCCCTGGATGGCTATTACAGGGAACTTTAAAATAGTCATGTAGGTAGAATGTTGAAATAACAACCTCACTTATGAAAAGGCAATCTTCTTTTTGACCTATCAGGTGTCAGGTGATAACCCATAAAGGTGCATGTACAGTTCCTGGATGCTATATAAAGCATTCTGTCTTCCAACATCATTACTGTTGCTCTGATTCCTGGGTTGAAGCAATTTTTCAGTGCTGAGTTAGAAACTTTCAGTGGCATGAATTGGGTTGTCATTGTTGGATTCCCCAGCTATTGTTTATTCATGGCATGACTTAGCACCGATGTACTGATGACAGATTTGGGTAGATTTGATTTGAGTCTAAACAGCTTTAGTATGTTCAGTAGTGCAATTGGCTGCTCGCACGGAAATATGAGTTCAGAAAGAGTTGTAATTTAATAAATATAAAACTGAATTCCCAAATGATCGTACATTCTGTAATGACAGCTTGCATCTTTGTAATGCGATTGGCAGCGGATACTAAAGGGAAACTGCAGTTTATTACGACTTGGGTTTTATTTTAATCACTCTGGCTATGGTAACATGGTACTTTCCAAAGCTGTTGATGCTGAGATCTCAGAACATAGCAAAATCACTAAATAAAGAACAGGTCCAACTGGGCAACAAACACAAGCAACACAAGATGATCATACAGGCTGTTAACATGTCGAGCCAGATTTTTTCAAACCACTTTTTGGAGACTAAAACTGGAAGTAAACACACCTGTAATGTTGCTTTAAAAAGCCTTTTTTTGTGAGTGCGCTCACTACAGGAAGTTGGGTCAAAGTATAAACCCAGGAGATTGGGATGAATGTTGTGAAGGATGTTTACAACAGATTGGTTGTAATTTTAACCACATGTCCTTATTATGTCCTCCAAATAAATCAGACTAATTTAGATGTATGTTTACCTGTATGATCAAGTGGTTATTTCTTCTTGTCCTGTGCAACCTATGTTAAGTAATGTCATCATGTTCTAGGATCTCGGCATATGCTTTCGTGAGTACAATGTTACCATACCTGATAGAACTGATGCCCAAAGCTATAAATAATACCTGAACTGTAAGCACAGTTATCCTTTAACCCTTACATAGTGTTCAGGTCAGATCTGACCCATTTTGACATTTAACATCTGTAAAAACACCCCAAATGTCTTTTACCCTGAAATTTGACGACTTTTCCTAAAGTGGCCCAAAATGCACAAAAATAAAAATATTTTTAAAATGTTATACTTTGTATAGGTGCTACACATTTTTGTCCATTGAGACTGTTCTGGGTGTAATTTGACCCGTATCTATTGACATGTCTTTTAGTGAAATGAATAGTTAATAGTTTTAATAATATAGGATTTATTTTTATGATGTAGCAGTGAAGACTGATGGCTCTAATGGTTATACAATAAACCCCACAGTTCCATAAAGTTTTTGTCATTTTCACTTTCAATTAAATGCATTTACATCATTATTGCTATGTTATATTTTCATGTCTTAGGTAAAATAGGACATGATATTGTGTGATAGTAGCTGTTTTTCTCCACAAATGAGTGCTGTAAAACCTAAAAAATACATTCTCTCTGCTCTCTGAAACATTTATCAAGGTTTAATCACACATTTATTGATCAGTTAGATCTGTTATTGATGCTTTCTAAACACATCTGTGGTTCAAAATTTGGTATGGACACTTTTTATGAGGGGATTCTTAGACCTGGAACATACTGCTAGGGTGTAGAATATGAACAGTATCTGAGGGTTAAAGTGCCTTCCATTGGCTTGGTGTTCCATACAATAACACAAGATAGTCCTGACCATGATTTGGTCATCTGTAAAATTGATAATGAAACTATGAGATTAAGTTAAACAGTAAACTTCCAAAAATGCTGTGGACTTTGCAGTTACTTAACTAAATGGTTCCTTAGGATCCAGAGAATCTTTGGTTTTCTATTTTGCAAGTGAGTTATGTGCATTCACCTAGTATGCCAGGTGCGAATCAGTCCCTGATGATTGGATGACTTCTAGATGACTAAAAAGAAAATCACAGAGTGGAGGGTTAGAGCGCAGATGTCCATCAGAGTAATACTTTAAAAAGCACATCTCTCTTCTTCTCCCCCCCACCTCTCTCCTCTTCCTCCTCTCAGAGAGGCCTGTCACATGCACTTTGCACTGATGGCTGACGGATCGGGCCAAGACACTCGTCTCAGGGCACTCTTCTATATATCGTTAATTTAATGCATGATGACGTGGCCAATTACAGTGGGCCTGCACGCTCAAATAGCATGTCAAAACCTGTGTATCAATCTATTAGGTCCTGTCTCCTTGCACATTACAAGGCACCTTAAAGCCCATCCCTGCCGCTGGAGGAAAGTGCTGACCTCATGGGAAACAGGCCTCTGATCCTCTCTTCGGCCTTTTAAAGTATATAAAAACAAACACAACAGGCCTTAAGCTGGCATGAGAGTGAGATCAGGGGTAAGAGAAAGAAATCTATGGCTGTGTATATGCATGGATATAAACACATTTATTCAAATAGCAGTGTTACTGTCATATAAGAAGCTTTTTACCTGTTAGTGTTTGAAGACCACTCAATTGGCATGGACCGTGGTAATGGGAAGGGGTTGGTTGGTGCACTGCATTGATGTTGCCTCTCTCTGGAAAACTTCTCCTTTGTCTCTATCTCCCTCTATCCCTCTCTCTTTCCTTGCCTCCCTCCCTCCCCGTGGGAGTTTGTTGCTGACAGGAGGGGCTGTGAAGTTTGACTGGCTCAGCTCAGGCTTTGATGCTGTCACTTCCCATCCACTCAGAGAGTTCAAGGCCATCAAGCTCTTGCAAATGAGCAGGCACCGGCGCACAGAGATGTACTGACTGGTGAGGCCAGGGGCATCCTGTCCGTCCCCATGCCCAGCGCAATGCCCCTTATACTATCTCAGCTACAGGGGGATGGTGTGCTGTAACCAGCCGTGTGCCTACAACAATGTATGAAGCATTCAGCAAGAAGGAAGGTTTACAGACTTTAGTAGAAAGGTTTGCAAACTGTACCAGCTCCTAGAGTTCGTTTTATACATTGTGCCATTAGGTCAGATCTCAGAGAAAAAATGTCTGATTTACGTTATAGTGTAGAAGCAGAGTAGAGGTTTCTGGCATAACCTCACCTACCTCCAAGGTGCATGGAGAAGTGAAAATAGTCTAAAAAGGTCAAAGCTCCAGCAACACTTTACTGTTAGACCAATGCATGTTGGCATATGGTCTTCATCAGGGTCAGGATTTGGATTGTGGTTAAAAACAGGGATTGCAATGTTTACCAGCACAAACAGAAGTGAAAATCAGATTTTGACAACTTCATATTTTAATTGAGTAATTCAAGTAGCCTGTTCACGCTCATGGACTTTTTATGTGTGAAATAATGAAACTGTAAGACAACATTTATGTACCAATAGTAGTCAACAGACCATTTCTGACCATGGCATGTCACGACAGTCATGCTCAACCTAAAGTTGTACCTATGATTTCACTTAATGAAAGTATAGGGACAATTAAAAAATTGGTAAGGTAAAGCATAGCAGGTGCTGTTTAAATGACAGTGTCACACAACAGTCATAAAAAATGAATGTATGCTGTTCGATGAAAATTTGGTCACATAATAACTTTGTAAATGTTAACTGTTGCAGCTTTGTTAAATTTTACTTTGTTATACACAAACAGACAAAGCTTGTAATCAACTGTCTCTGACTCATATTTTGGCCATTTTGGTGAAGTAGTTTTAGAAACAAGAAAACATTGCCTTCCCTATCCCACCACTTGAGTACAGCAATACACCTAAAAAAAACTACTCATACAATATGAAAATGACCTGAGTATGCCTGATAATGTCAGCACTGCTACAGTACACTCTGCTCATTTGCTTCCCCCGATATCTTCTACAGAAGCTATAGGCAAAGACAGTCTTGTGTATGTGTGAGTGTGAGTATGTGTGTGTGTATGTGTGTGTGTATGTGTGTGTGTGTGTGTGTGTGTGTGTGTGTGCGTGACTCGTCTGCAGTTTGCAGTGGTGTTATGTAAAAGATCCAGCAGGGTTTTGGAAGCTGTGTTCTACCTTGTTGTCTGCACTACACAGCTGACAGATACGGTGATAAGAAAGGAAAATGTGCGTTTGAGGAAGTGTGTGTTCAGAACAGTAGTGCGGTTGCGTGATCTCCAAATCCCAATATGTGCGTGTTTTGTGTGTGACTAATGATAATACTATAGTGTGCTGTGTGTGTGTGTGTGTGTGTGTGTGTGTGAGAGAGAGAGAGAGAAAACCAGAATATTCAGTGACTGTGTGTGTGTATGTATGTGTGTCCATGTGTGTGTGTGTGAGCGACAGGGACGGGCGCTGATCTCTGGAGTGACAGGGCTAATCTCCCCAGTTACTGTCCCGCTCTCCTTGTCCTGTCGTGCTCCAAGTGGCTCTGTGATCAGCTCGCATTAAAGCTAAACACTTTGACTGATTTGGAGGAAAATCAAAATCAATTTGCACCAGGGCCCTCTATTCGGAGCCGTCCCCCCCGGGCCCTGGAGCTTGTCACATCCCCTCGGTGTGGAATTGACGTTTTGACACGCAAAGTTAGATTAAAAAAGAGACAGAGAGAGAGAGAGGAGAGAGAGAAAGAAAGGAAATGAAGTTGAGTTTTCCTCCTGCCCACTTCCATCATTTCCCAATCCAGCCATGAGATCAAGGTAACCTGGAATGTGTCACCGTTGAACAGGTTCAATCATGGGATGTCAATCAGCGCCGGCTGGCACGGAGCTACCTGGTAGCTCGGTGTACTATTATGTAAGTGTAAGCGTATGGTGGGTTTTGAGCAGGTCCCATGATACTTTCAGAGGAAAACAGTGAATGAACTCACGAACTGATGAACAAATTAAATTGGAGGCTGACAGACGTAGAGACCAAAAGACGGCTTGGGGACAACTTGACTGACAGGTTTGATTGAAAGCGGGGCCACAGAGGAGTGACAGGCCGACAGACAAATGGAGTGTGACAAGCTAAAGCTGGTGTGTGACACCGAACACCATCAGACATAAGGCGACGGCGATGCGACAATTGTGGCGTTTGATGGACAGAAGGTTGTCACGGCGAGTAAAAGTAGTGAAGGGTGATTGGCACAGGGAGTCTTATCTAAGAGTTTTCCTCTGTTTTAACATTTGCATATGTGTGTGTGTGTGTGTACGTGCGTGTGTGTGCGACAAGAGCAGTAGCGTGGAGCGTAGAGGAAGGGGGGGGGGGCATATTGAATTAAAGTGACAAAAAGTAGGGGATGTAAGATGAGGGAGAAAGAGAGAGGAAGCCAGGAGAAAGAGAGATCAGGTCATGTGGAGGTGAGTGGCCTTATCACACACACACACACACAGAGGATGTGGTCCATTTGCAGTGACACGCGTAGTGATATCTCAGCTGGCGTCGGCGAGGAGACGGGCTGTTTGTCGGCCTTGACAGTTTTGGGTGGGCTCAGTGCATCACAGCAGCTCCTCCACTGTGAACTCTGCTGAACAAACGTCAATCTCCCGCCGTCTTATGGGGATTTCAAACTTAAACAAAACAGGGAGGGCAGAGATAGAAATAAAAGAAGATGAAAGAAGAAAATTCTAGATTTGATAGGAATCTACAGTGCTTGCTCACAAACCCTGGGAATGTGCAATTTAGGTTTGCTTCATGATCCTCATCTGTTTTTTTTTTTTGTGTAATCTCTAGCACTTGTAACGAATTGAGATACTGTCGTGACTTGTTTGTAAAACAAGCTGTTTTATGTGTTAGTGCATAAACACATGGATCAACTTCACTTGATTTTCAGGCATCATCGGCTCCTGATAACTGCAGGGTTTCAGACCACCCCCATTTAATTAGCTTGATTATATTGTTAGGTTTTTTTTTACTTGCCGACATAACCATAGCAGCTCTTTTAATTAGAATTAATTGCGCTCTAAGTGGAGGTCTTTCAATGAACATTAATATAAATTGTTAACTAATTAATCATCCTGTTGCTGACTCTTCCCCGTTGTTAACGCTTATCATGACCTCGCTGAGTCTCTGGTTTCTGCTGAGGATCTAAATATTTTCGCAGGCGATTTCAAAGCTGACCAACTGACACAAAACCATGTGCCTCCCAGCTTCCTATTGGTATTCATTAGGGTCAGCCCTTGACCTCTCGGCTGATATGATATCATGGTCAGTGTGCGAGTGAGTGAATCAGGCGTGTCACGGTGCTGACATTACAGGCTAGTCACGCTCACTAATGGGTAACGGCTCTGACGTCCAGTGCCGTCACGTGGTTCAACCCCACGATGTCACGGCGCTGACAGGCCTATTAGCCAGGGTAGATGGGGAGGTGAGGGGGGGGGGCGTTGACATAGATAGCCCCTGACAGGGGGGAGATGTAGGAGAGAGTAGGGTCTGTTGACACAGATAGCCCCTGATAGGAACAGAATGGTGGGGGGGATATAAAGTAAATGTAAGAGCATACTGTAAAGAAGACTGCTGTCTGTCGACTTCCAAACAAATAGAGTGTCATGGCATTTGTGTGAATCTAAGGTAGTTTCATCGCTCGGTGCATGCACAAGATATTAATACATAGAACTATCTCATTCCGAATCTCCCCTTATCAAATACAATAGACCCCAGCAAGATTTACATAAATGGAAAGCTAATTTATGACTACAGCTGGGCAATATCTATCAAATGAAAGCACAGCTATGTTAGCAGAAATGGATGCTGAGTGGTTTATTTTAAGTGAACACGGTCAGTCTTTAATTTAATCTAGTGTTGTTGATATGTAGAACAAGTTCAGAAATTGCAGGGTAATACTGAGAAGAAGGAATTAACCAAAATGTTTCATGTTGCTAAAGGGGTCAACTTGGGATAATTGAGCACCTTGCTTAAACTTCAGGAGCTATATGTCCCATTGATAACCACAAGCCGATACCCACACTTTCACATTCATATCTTTAATATTTAGATTAGCTGCTGCCTGTCTTATGGCCTACAGTGGCCTACAGACAAAACATTTAGATAGATCTGAATGAAGAGCTGAGCTATTCTACTATAGTAGCACTGGCACATTAAGAGACACACAATCAGTGTATGTCTATAATTTAACAGAGAATAACAAATTATTCAAGTTTACTTGAAGTAAGCCAAATATGTATTATACCAGTGCACATGCAGCCATGGTCATCATCATCCTGATCCTGGGCTGTCAACAACAAGGGAGCTGTCCAAGGTACCGACTCCGCACTGGACCGCTTCATTCCAGGCAATGACTTACAGTACCAAGTCTAATCACCGGTTTGAAATTTACATATACACCAGTTTGAATAAATATATGATAAAAGCATGCCTGTGAACTAGTTCAGGTAGCACAACATCCCTTACTGTAAAATGTATCCGATGCACCTTTATAATCATATTTAAACCATCAATACTCTGCTTGCTCTTTGCTGCGTACCTGCTTCCAACCGCTCATATGCTTGCTTGCTGCCGTGATATAACGCTTCAAAAGCCCCACCTCCACACCAGCATCCACCTGTAGCTTTGAGTCTTTCTTTCCCTACAGGGGAAGGATTTAGTATCGGTGCTCCCCACACCCTTTTGTGTGGGCTCAATATTTCCATGCGGGGAGCGACGAGTTCAGAGCCTAGACGCCATGTTAGAAGCCAAAACACTGCACAGCGGTTTGTAATACTCACAGGCAATATTTTACAAATCTGCAAATGTATCATAGCGGCAACTGTTTTTTTTTTTTTGTGACAATCGTGAGGTTAACAGTTAAGTACACCATTAACATTACAAAACAATCCACCAAGAGTCTGTGCTTGCACGTATGTAACTGGCCAACACAGTGCTGGATGTGTATCATTCACAGAAAACGTCTAATTTGTGTTCATGTTTAGCAACAGTGAAAAGCAGCTGTGAGCGCGGTGCCAAAGCTTTGGGTCCATTCTGTAGGTCCTGTGGGCTGCCACTGCTTCAGCCCTGAATATTTTGAGTTCATCCCCATTATTTCTGCTCCTAATAACTGGAGCGTCACGGGGAGGGAAAATAAATATGGTTTTAGACATGACGAGACGCATACAGGCCGTAGATGTATTATCAGATCAGTAAAGTTATATTTACAGTGAGTGGAGCGGATTCTGCAGCTGTCTCCAGTGTTTACAACGATAAGTGTGTCCTTAAATTGAGAGTGACATGTGCATTTACGAATGACACACAGCAGCAGCAACTTCATTAACACCACATCGGTCAGGATTTGACGGTAATTAATGTTCTTTGTTCTGTCACACATCTACACAGGTCAGCTGTTACATACAGATTACAGGTTTATACAGTGGAAATGTTTGTAATGAAGCAGCCCTGATGGATAAATTCTCCATCAGAGCTGTTAGGACATTTTTATTTTAAGTTACTGAAAGTCCAAGATAAGACTACCCCGTCGTCCCCTCTCAACATCTGATTGAAGATTTTGCCCTTGATTATTTTTTCAATACATTCCACCTCATTAAAAAAATTGGCAACATTTACATTATCTAGCCTGTGTTTAAGGTGACGTTTTTCAACATCATAGGACAGAAAAAACAAGGAATACATATCAAAATATTTTTACAAAACTGTTTAATATGCAAGTAGTCGCAGTTGTGGTTTGACATAGTAAATATCACGCTTCCAGCAGGAGCTCGGCAGTCAGAAAAAAAGTGAGCATCAGAGCAAAGATTTGAGAAAGTCAACAGCTCAAATAAAAGCTTAAACATCTTAGCTCTCAACACAGAGATGACTGAATATGAGCCGACCAACAAAACGACTCGGCTAACACTTTAACGGACAGGTTTTGGCTGCTTGTGGAAGATGGATATCATATATATGTTTTATCTAGAATGTAAGCAACTGTAATATAAGTAAAGCCAGAATAACTTTCAAAATGTAACAGGAGCATTTGTTTGCTGCCTTGAATTAAGACATGACGAACACACACAAACAACTACAGTGTGTGCAGTGCTAAGCAACAACATGGCTCGCTGTAGTTTCGGAAATAAAGTTACCTTCACTTCCGGTGGAGTTATCGAGCAGAAATATGGACAGCGCTACTGTGCCGTTGCAACTACATTGCGGTCGGAGAGGGTATTATCCTAAAATCCTGTCTGCTGCCACCTAGTGTCTACAGTTATGTAGTGCTGCCCCCCCTTCTTTTACCGCTGCAGCAGCACTGTGGTAACGTGGTGGATGGTTTACCTTCACAGGTTGACAGCAAGTTTAAAAGTGACTATTATACACAGGAAATATCATGATTTTATGTCTCTAGTGTTACTCATTACTTGAAGAATAAATCATATTATTGTAACAAACATGTCACCAGTGAACAGTGAAGAGAGATGGAGCCGAGGGTAAGCAATATGCTGTGGTGTACTTTTCACTGACTACAAGGCACAAGAGGATGTAAGAGATCAGAACTGCAGCCGTAAGCTAGAGACTGGTGATTTAAGGAAGAGATGGGTGTGTTGAAACTGAGAGCTCTCAAGCAATAACATATGAACTGTTCAGTCTAGGAGAGGGGGGAGAGAGAGAAATGGAAAGAAGGCACTGTTCCTTTGCAGATATGCCAAATGTCTAGGATAATGGTGTGACATACCCGTAATGCACTTGGGGCTTCAGGTTAGGCGAGATGACACTATCTCAATCATGCTCCACCGACACAGACACTCAGATGTTCCCCAGCTGGCCCAGAATGACAGCAAGGTTAGAGTACACACGCACACATACACACACAGACATACAGAGTTGCACACACACAGTCCCCTCCCCCCTCTCATTCATCGGGATGCGTTGCACTGCATGGCGATGATCGAAAACGACCAGGACCTAATAAGAGCGGCAGCTAAATGACACACTTCATCTGTGTTGCTCATCTCAACATTGCTTTCCACCCGCATGTGGATCTCTTCAACAGCATTTTAGTCTCAGCACTGGACTGTGTATACTGAATAGCTTCCAGAAAATGGTTTGTTTCTCAGTATCTCAAATGTGATGTAGGGAATGGAAATTCCACCATTTGATGAAAATCCGACACACGTTCACCATGTGATATGAAACACTATTTGAGGCGTTTTTCCCAAGCAGACAGTGGATGGTAGTGTAAATATGTTAAAATTAAATTTTCTGCTGTGTGTGTGTTACGTGTGTTACTGACACTCAGTAACACACGTGTCCAGCTGTCAAACCCCAACGTGACAGATCAAGTTTAGAGTGATAATGGTGGCATATTTACCTCTAAAACTTAAACATTTTGAGTTAGAAAAAAACAGGCAATCAGTCAGTGACTTTATGAGCTGTAGCTAGCTAGCTCCACCAGTCTATGGAGTCAATATTAATGCACATTTAGGTTAATGTTAGTGCTATGATTTGGTTGAAAATGCTGTCTGCAATTGACTTCTTAATGTTCTAAGCTGACTCATTTTAAGATGAGAATCTTTAAAAGGGGTCTTAACTATGTACTTGATGGCTACATACACGATACCATGCTAAAACAATAATAATAATGATAACAATAACAATGATGATAATAATAATAATAATACTTTATTTATATAGCACCTTCCAAAACATAACTACAAAGTGCTTTACAATAAAAGCAAAGGGTTGATAAAACACAAAGGAGTAAAACACAAAATTAAAAATATCAAATATGACATTAAATACAAATAAAGTGAAATTAAATATACAGGCAGTTTAGGTTAAATCAGGAATCACTATCCAATAGAGTACGTTTTAAGATAAGACTTGAATGAAAACCCTGCCTCAGATAGCCTTATGTCTTTGGGCAAGTCATTTCAGAGCCTCAGGGTTATAATGGAAAAGCCCCTGTCCCCTTTAGTTTTCAGCCTGTATTGCAGTTAAGAAAAAGTCAGTCCTAATATAATGTATTTTATGTTTTAGGTAAAGCACTTTGAATTGCCTTGTTAATAAAACGTGCTATACAAATACATTTGCCATGCCTTGCCTAGTATAAGGTAAACATGTATGTATGCATGATGAGGAAAATATAATATTGGATTGTTTTGTCATTCTAAGATAGCTCTGTTTAGCTGCTTAGCTAACATACTTCAAGTGGCTCAATTTATGATATATTGTTTATAGGTTAAAACGTAACGAAACAAATGTTACAGTTAAAAACGTTACAATAGAGAGGGTTTTTAGGATGTGACTAACTTGTGTTTTTGCCAAACGTGATGCTATTTTGGACTTCCCAAAATTCAATAGAGTAGGACAGAGCCTATACCCTCTGTTATAGCAAATATCCAAACTCTTTATATATGGAGTATTGGTCTATAGACCCATGTAGTTACTAAGTATAAGACAACCTCAACTGTATTACTGTTTCATTACTGATGTTTATTTTTACTATTGAAAAGGATGATACAGAAAAGCTTTGTAATAAACAAAGACAAACTTCCATAAAACATGCAAATTCCATCAGCAATGGACACTTTGTTTTCATTTAGTCACCAGTATCTCCAACAAGATGTTTCTGATCTGTCTGCTGATGCTCCTGGCCTCTCCTGCCTCCAATGCAGCATCAGAAATTCTCTCAATAGTAGTTGAAGCAAGCTGTGGCTGGTGTACAAATGGGAGTTGCAAGCTTCTTCCAAGATATGTTGGACAGCTGGTTGACTCTGATTGGCCCATCATCATTCCAGTGATGTAAACCCCATGTCTTCCATTACTATCTACCAAACGATCAAAGGATCATTCAAGAAGCCAAGAGATCTGACAAGTACTGTTATAATTTATGACAAAATGTCAGTAGTGCTGGTTCATATTTGGAGCCTTGGTGGTGGCCATAGAAGAGTTCTTACACTACAGGTACAGGTAACTTGCACTGTAGTTATCAAAACCAATCAGGATCACTAGAGGTATGTGTACATGATGTTCACTTTCAACCAAGCAACAAAGAAACAGTCCTCTTGAAATGAAAGATTCTCTGTCACATGTAACCAATTTGGAGTTCAATTGACTTAAGAGATGTAACCCTGGAATGTCTGGCCTGGTGTACTTACAATATCTTTTTACCAGATGAGCTAAAACTAAAAAAAACTTGGTATACAAGACCAGTTCTGTCATGCTTCATTGCTGTCATTGTGGCTTTCACTTCTCATATGTTCGCTACTCTGTAAAAGTGATTTTTCCTTTCCCATAAATGACGAGGGGTTTGGTGCCATGCAACTTTTTATTCTTCTGGTCTGAGACCTTGTGGTTTTCTTTGGTGACTCACAATGAACTTAAAGCAAAGATCAAACAGTGCTGCACAGTTTTGCTGTCCAGGATAACAGGGATTTGAGATTGCATCGCCTCTTTTCTCAGACAACGGCAAAGCTGCGTTGTGCATGGTAAAGACATGTTCTGTGCATGCTCTATAATCTTTACATGGTGATGCATGCATGACCACATCCTTTCCATGAACTTATCAAGCCCACTTCTGTTTCTTTTAAGGGTCAAAAAATAAAAACGAACATACCAATATGTATGCTCTACAAATTGTCAGTAGACTATGTTTGCTGTTGGGCTAAACTTAAATTTCACATCAATTAACCTTTGATACCTTTCTGATACTGCCCCCATAGATCATTTGCTGAATTGCATCTAGTTACCCGAGGATGTAGCTGGAAAACGCTGAGTGTATTCAGTTGATTGTTGGGTACAGTTCTGAAACCCTGTTGATAAGGATGTGAGCTAGCTGTTCTATTAGGCTAGGAGAACCAAATGCAAGAACAGTCCAGGACCTTAATTCAGAGCTCTTTACATTGTTTCTTAATGCCAATTAAAATGCCAAAATGAATAAATACAAAGAACAGAGGACACTCACTGACACAGAAGGGTTCCCCAGCAACAGACAAAAGGTTGAATAAAACACAAGATTGCTTTTTTTTCCTGCTCATATTAGCTAATAGTGTGGATTAGATTATTCTACATTTAAAAATCTATACCACAAAACACACATTCAGGCTATAGTTAATTTTAGTAAGGCTGGAAGTAAAACAAAATCCATTGCTTCCTCCCACCCACTGTCTCACTCACTGTAGTCTATATTGCCATCAATATGCAAGGTGCATTCTTAAAAAAAACAATAAAACGAACACTTGAATGAAAATTAACTAGTAATAAAACTGAATAAAACTAAACAGAATCCACAAATGTAGATGATAAATACATGTAACATAACCAAAACCAAGTATTAAACTAAACAGATGAATGAAAGAGCTGAAAGAGCGAGTGAAGCTTCCTCACGCTCATGTATTTAACTTTTTATTTGCAATTTGAGGACAAAATGGTTTATTTTTTGCAAAAGTTATCATATTAAGCCAAAATGAGATAGCAAATTCCCTTTAAATACCACATAACACAAAATAATAATGTGGTGTGGTAATCTTGTATTTAACGTAAATTAAGATACGTAACACCTTCCAACAATGCCAGAAGCCATTGAGGCTCAGTATTATCCACCGAAAGGAGTCACCCAAAGCTGAGGTCTAGTGTGTATTATGCATATTTTTAACCATTATCCTCCATATTTGGCATCTCAGTGAGTGTTTGTCTACCTACTTTCCATCTCTGTCTCTCTCTCTCTCGCTCTCACTGTCTCTTTCTTTCTGCTGCAACCACCCATCGTCAGTTTCTCCCCTCAATGCTGGGAGCACACAGGCAGACTCCTTCCACTCACCAGGGTGTAATCTCTCTTTGTTTACACTGCCAAGGGGTTATTTGGCTGTCTGTTAGAGTGTGACACAGACAGTGCTACACTGTCAAAGACAGCCTCAGCACACTGCAGACAAGCCGATTCTGTATTCAGTGTATCTAACACGTCAGCCTGCACTGACAGTGTGTGATGGCCTACAATCACACAATACGCTCTGAAAAACAGGATCCATCATATGCCAGAAAAAAGAAGAAAAAAGAAGATTGGAGAATAGCCATTGGCTGTGGTTGCACTTGTCATTTCACCCTGAGTTTTGAGACCTGGTGTTAAAGATGGGATTTTGTCAGATCGCGTGGCTCGGTACCCACACTTGGCCTGAAAATGGCCGTCATGTGATTCATGTTGCTGGATTAATTTGAATCAGAGTCTGCATTATTTTCACAGATATGTATTTACATTGTAGCTGGTTTGCAATCACACTACTGTACATAGAATGCAAGTAAAATAACATGCTTCTGGTTTTGAAGATGTGATACCAAAAATCTTATGCCTTTGTAGGTTGTTGGGGTATTTTTTGCTTTTACTCAATAGACTACAATAGATCCCTTGCCAGATTCAAGCTAGAGACATTTTAGTGATTTGGCATTCATATTAGATCACTGGACATTTTTTGACAATCCATCAAAATCCCTGTACTCTTCTCTTTTTGTTCTTTATTTTACTTTTAGATTGTCTACTTCTGTGCAGTCTTCCTTGCTGCTAGTATATTTATTCATGACATTTCAGTCTACTATAACTTCATCGGTTATATGAACGATCAACAATTGGACAATTGGTAGGTAAAATACACTTTTTTGGCCATTTTGTTTGGATAGTTGATAGTGAAGAGGCAGACAGGAAACAAGGGGGGAAAGGAGATGGTATGAAATGGAACAAAGGTCCCTAGATGAGGATAGGGATGTGTGGTATCCTCTGAAGCACTTGAAGAAGTGAAGCACACGTTGCCTTTAAGGTAGTTTGGCAAAGAAGATTTTTTTTTCTTAGAAAAGAAATCTATATAACGTCTCACTGACAACACTTATAATGCTTGGTCACATACTGTACCTGATTTTTGTGTAGACCTACGAGGTGCGACTTCATACCCTACACAAGACAGTGTTAAAAAAAAAATATATATATATATATATATATATATATATATATATTTTTTATTTTTTTTTTTATTTTTTTTTTTAATTCATTCTGTTCTTTTTCAAAAGATGAGTGCAACACGTTTACAGTATGGTGTTACCATATTACACAAATATACAAATGTAGTACAAATATACTACAAACACTATCAGAAACAATAAATGTATAAAAATCTGTCATTTCTTTAATTATTTGAAATTATTTTCATCAATCATTTGTCATTTCAGTTATATTATTCATGGCTCTACTTGATTTGAATTTACTGTCTTTACACTGCCAGGAATATCAATCTGATGGGGCATAATTTTGCTTGAATTTAAACATTAATATAATAATAATGTTTTTATCTTTATAGGCAAATTTAAAGATAGTGATTTAATGTAAAGCCTTCTCAGGTCATTGTAACTCCTCCTTTCCCTGAAACAATACTGTAGATATGACCTCTGTGCTTGATGGTTGCTACAGCTCTGACATGCATGCATTATTCTGCCCCTACTCTGCCTCTAACCTATCTGACCAATGGAGGCAATGAGTACCAGCCAATCAGAGGCAGAGTAAGACAGGTCTTTGCGGTAGCAGGTGGGGGAAAAACAAGATGACACACTCTCTGTACTATACTATCAGTGCATTGTGAGCACTGATGCACCTCATTAGGCCTCTCTGGTTACTCTGCTTATGGCCTGAATTAACCTATAAGTCATGTTATGAAAGAGAAAAAAAACCCATCTTATTCACTAAATAGCTGCAGATGTATGAGTTGAGCAATCACACATTTGTTCTGTTACTGGAAATACAGGTGTACTTCAAGAGAATGACCCTCCCCCCTGTGACAGCTCAATTGACAGGTTCAAACAGATGTCAGTGGTACAGTATGTGTGTAAAGGCCATTCACCAAAAACAATGAGGGTAGTTTTCACTGTAGGAGGAACAATTTGGAGAAAAAAAGTTCATGCTCAGTGCACAATAGTAATGACTCACGCTTAAAAGGAAGTGGCAATGTGTTGTTTTTCCCCAGAAGACTCACTTGTGAGGAATGAATTCCCGGTAAGGCTGCTGCAAAGAGAAAATAAAGAGTGATGTACCTTCTTATCCGGACAGTCCACCAGTCAACTAATACAATATGATCTGATCTTAGGAATAAAGCTTCAATGTCAAGCCAATTCCTCCAGTAGTAAAACAGGTGTATGGTCTACTGTATGTGCGTGTTTGCAGATGTCTCCTTGTGGGGTATGGGGCATGCATGTGTGTATGTACATGTGTGTGTTTGTTGTGTAACTGGAGATTTGCTATTCATTAAAGATTCTGGTACTTTCATTATTCACACAAAGGTGTACACCAGCTAATCAGACTGAAATCACCAAGTAAGAGAGCGTGTATTTGTGTGTGTGTGTGTGTGTGTGTGTGTGTGTGTGTGTGTGCGTGCGCGCATGTGTGTGTGTCTTAAAAAGCCCAGAGACAGATTTCATCCATTACGTCAATTATGAATTAGCACCTCTCTGCCATCTCTCAGCGCTCCCTCTCTCTGTCGACTGCTGTCTTAATTAGCCAAACACAAGGCATCAACTCATTCTTCCTGCTGCAGGAGCTGTCCTCACACATACACACATACACACACACACACACACACGCACACACACACACACACACACACACACACACACACAGACACACACACACACAAACAAATATAGACAAAGAAAGGTGTATAGCCTCATGCAACCACATGCTGTACATGTGCACACATATGCAAGATGTAGATTTGCTTAACATTTAACTCCATGCACATGCATACACACACACAAACATGCACAAACACGCACACACACACACACACACACACACACACACACACACACACACACACACACACACAGACACACAGTGGAGGAAGCTAGTGGTTTTAAATGGAGTGTGGGGACACATAATGAGACAGTCCTTCACATAGTGTCATGGTGTGACTATCTGTTATCAGTGTCCTATCTGGCCTGTTTCAAGTGTAATATGAATCAGGGCCCTGACAGGCCCTTAGCACATAGATCTGTCACTTCTCAAAATGCGATGGACTAAAAAGGAAGTGGAGTTGAAACATGGCCTTCTCAGCTGAATAGGGGTTTAACGTGACTG
Source organism: Scomber scombrus (assembly GCF_963691925.1). Classification (NCBI taxonomy): domain Eukaryota; kingdom Metazoa; phylum Chordata; class Actinopteri; order Scombriformes; family Scombridae; genus Scomber; species Scomber scombrus. Next base: position 4,834,359 of record NC_084970.1, on the reverse strand, counting down.
ACAAACCAAAGAGAGCCTATTAAAAGCTACAGTTTGTGTGTAAATGAAGATTTAAAGATTGAAATTCAGGTTTTATATCAATTGATGAGCTTTGTGTGATCACAAAGGACTGTGATAGGTGAGGTAGGTAAGATTAGCCTGTTGGCCAGTTTATCTTAAATCTGCATTAATCAATATTATTATAATAACAATGGACATGACTATGTAATGTGAAAGAGGTCACTTTTCATGACAAACCCACAGAGAATTATCATCTAACTCTGTTGTTTCCCTCAACTCTGTGGAGCATTTTAGCATCTTTCAGCTCATTGTTTTGGTGTTTCAGCCCCTAACATGTTGCAGTTCACTTTGATTCAGTCTCACTGCTCTGATAAAGCAGTTTTTCGGCTGCAACAGGTTTTGCGAAAGCTCCGTTACACTGCTGCCTAGCACCAAACAGCACATGGACAGTTAACTACTAGCTGGTGAACACTGTGAGGCTTTTAACCAGTTAAAGAGCTTTTTCTCATAAGTTGGTAGAGACCAAAACACAGCTAAAAAAGAGCAAATATTGGATTTAAATTTGACAAGTCAAACACATGACTTGAAATGAATGCTAATATTGCTCCATAGCTGCTGGATTGTTGCGGGCAAAAATCCTTGATTATGCGGCACGTTTTCTTAAAAAATACGATGGAATATGCAGATATTTATGCAATTTTATGCGATGAAATTGCGGGAACTTGCAAAAATTGCGGGAACTTGCAAAAATTGCGGGAACTTGCAAAAATTGCGGGAAATTGCAAAAACTGTGGTTTGATGAAAAAGAGAAAAAAAGTGATTCCCCTGTTCTCACTAGGCTACTACCTTAATGTCAAGAGTCATTTCTAATTACTTCCTATGATAAGCAAACATACTACATCACAAAAAGTGCTGGGAATATTCTCATCTTGTTTTATTTCAGACCTTAATAAACACATGACTCAAACTTACAAAACATTGATGAGTCAAACAAGTTCTGTAGCTTTACAAAAGGAATATGCTACAACTAAAATATAAAAAAATAAAATGTTTCCTTCCTTTTTTACAGAGGTAGCTATACAAAACAGATATTTTCTGTTCAAATAAGTGCTTCCAATGCACAAAATGCAATCTCTTACTGTAACGTAAATGTACATACTACTAATATACTTACAACTGTAAGGTTTTTGAAACTAGTATGATTTAACCCACTGGTAACAAAATAGTGCAACCTTACAACTGTAAAGTTGCATCAACTCCTGAATGAAACTACAACAGTCCACTGTGAAAATGAAAACCTGTGGTCCAACACAGAATGCAAAAATAATTTGCACGGAGCGCAAAATAATTTGACCTCACTGTCATGTAATACACAGGGAAACTGCTTTGCACGGTCTTTTGCAATTTTTTTTGTTGGCAAATGACACTGATACATCATGGGGTTTGCAGCTTTTCGATGACGTTCACGTCACTTAATACGTCACTTCATAACATTCCCATGGCAACAGGGGAAAATAGCTGCTCTTGTGTGAAGTAAACGCAACATTTTTCAACTTTCTGCTAAGATATATGTGACTTTTTTGCAACGAAAGTGCGGCATATTTGAAAAAAATGCGGCCCCCGCATAAATATGCAGATTTTGGCTGATTATGCGTTGAATTATGTGATCGCGTTTTTTTGGAGGGACTGGTCAATATGTTGACAACATGTTGTGTTCACAGCTGCCCCCAAGAGACTTAATGTTACTTTAAGGGTTGATAGATTATATAATGTATGTGACTTCTATGGTGATTTTTTGAATCCATAGTGATAAGATGAAAATATTGCATTGTGAGATGATTCTCCTGTTGTGTTTTCCCTCATTTACATACTTGATGGTACAGAATATTATAAATGCATTTCAATGTTCAATGCAAGCAATACAATTGAGCAGAGTTGGGTTTTATGTTTTAGAATCCGAAACTAAGAATAAATGACACACTGTCACTCATTATCTTACTGTACAGTGGCCTCCACTTATTGGTGCCCATGGAATAAGTTACAATTGTTCTGCTATATTATAGTGATTTATAAACCATTAATTCATTGGTTGTATTGCTTAATGGTAAATATGAATACTTAAATGGGTTTACCTAAATACTTATTTATTTTTCAGAAATATCCATTATTCTTAACTAAAGTTAAAAAGTTCATATATTGGCATTTGGAAAAAGAGTTTGTCTAACAAATGTTAATATTTACCTAAAGTCCCACTCACAATACGAAAATACACTATAAATCACAATACTTTTAATGAAACGTGAAGGTGCTACACATTTCTTTTTATTTTAAGTAAACCATGACAGGCTGTGACATCCATCACACTTACAGTGGGTAGTTAACACCCACAGTGTCCATCCCCCAACACCACCTCTGATCCTTCATGACTGAGATGCTCAGCAACTCATTTGATCGTCAAAGAACATGAGTAGTGACAGAGAAAATATGATGGATTAGGAACAAGTGCAAGAAAAAAAGGATTGTATTTAGGGTTGGGTACCGTTTAGGTTTTATCCGATACTGGTGGCAAACCGGTACTTTTGAAACGGTGCCGGTGCTTAAACGGTGCCCGAACCGGTGCTGAAATGAAAAACATGATGGAAAACATACAAACTTTGTCCAAAAACGGTCCCTTTTTATTTTTAAGGCATTTTGTGAAGTGAAAGTTGAACAGAATATTAATTTAAATCCCTACATAATATAAATACAACTTAGACTAAGAAATAAATGAACCAATATAAAATAAAACAACAAACTGTCATAATCATCATAATAAAAACAGCAGTGTATCAAAACCAGCAGCAACACAGAGCTATCAGGACGCTTTGCTCTCACACGCACTACATTGATAGTCACACAAACACACACAAGCGCGCGTAGACACTCTCTAGCTCTTGCTCGCTCGCTGCAGATTCCGATAGCGCTAAGGGGGCGGTAATCAAAGATTCAGTGGCACCGAAATGAAGCACCAAAATCTGCGTTGCTTTTCGGTCTGGTTACTACCGTTTACATCAGCACCGGTGCCATTATGGTACAGAGTATCAGTACCCATCCCTAATTGTATTTAACACACACAAAATAATTCCATCTTTTATGTGCATGTGTTTTAAATTACATTCAATATTCTTCTTGTCATGATCGTGGTTCATCTAAGAGATTAAGACTCTGACAAACACATTAAAGTTCTGATTGACAGCCTGTGAGTCAAACATTCAAGTAGGAAGGTAGGCATGACTTGTGTCAAACTCCACATCTTGAGGTTGAGCCACAGTTGTTATGATTGTGTTTAGTGTCAGGTAAAAAGGAACATACTGTAGGTTGCTATGTATGTTTTTTTTATGCTGCTGTGAACCTTACTTCACACTTTGCCATCAGAAAATCAAACCATACATAATGCAATATATACAGAATATTGTTAATTTGGTGGTTTCTTTGTATAGATATTGCTCTGCAGTATCCAGATGTGTTCCAAATAATTTGCTTGCCTCCAGTAGGCCTAATGGTTCTGTAAATTAAGTGATTTAAACTTAATTTTTGGACTTACAAATACAAAACAGTATTAAAACTAAAAGGGGTCTACATTCAATGAAAGTGACATAAACAAGAGCTGGACTGTTCAGCATCAAATAAAAAAGAATTCAGTACCATGCTTTTTTTTTTTTTTTTTACCTTTGCTGTGTATTTGAGTACAGACCGCTTACTATATTTTGATTGACAAATGGACAAGCTATGAGACGGGTCGAGCTAACCAGAGTGTGGGAGGGGAACGCCGCCTGCAGCATGGTGTGTGTTGAGTAGCAGGCAGTCTGACAGGCAGTCAGGCCACTGAGCAGAGCCTCCTGCACACTGGGCTAAGTGAGTTAGCATGGGGCTGCTGGCTCTGTAATAAAGCGTTTAATGGACACACAGCTTTTCCCTGCCTTCCTGGGGCTAACACTAAATCCCTCTTTACTGTCGCTCGCCCAGATGTTAGTGAGTTATCCATTTCTCCCATCATTCTGGAGGCGGGTGCATCCGTCTCCGGGCTGAAACACACATGCAGAGATGTTTTAGGTTGGATGTGTTTCCTCAGCTACACATTCTTATTATTATGCACACATGTCCACGTGTCAAGTCAAGTCAGTTTTATTTATACAGCACCAAATCACAACAGTGCTATCTCAGTTATCTCAGGGCACTAGACTGTACTCTTTTCTACAGTGACCCAACATTTACCCCATGAGCAACTGCTTGGCGACAGTGGCAAGAAAAAACTCCCCTTTAATGAGGACAAACCTCGAGCACAAACGGGCTCTAAGTGGGCGACCATCTGCCTTCACTGGTTGGGTTGAGAGAGAAAGAAGGAGAGGGACAGAGGAGAGAGATACAAAGAAGCACAATAACAACAATATTATTAATAATAATAGCAGGCATGGGTGTCAAGCAGGACCACAGCAGCAAGGGGTCCACAACCAAGCCCCACAGAAGCTTATGATCTATAATCAGGCAATCCACGATCATAATCCTTAGAGACCTGTGAGATGAGAAAGCACAAAAACTCAAGGGAAGCTCAGTTAGTGAAATGCATTAATGGTAGATGAATGCTTAAAGAGGGTAAGAAGGAGAAAGAGGTCAGTGCATAATGGGAAGTACCCCAGTAGTCTAGGCCTATAACAGCATAACTAGGGGCTGATCCAAGGCAACCCTGGCCAGCCCTGAATATAAGCATTATCAAAAAGGGAAAGTTTTAAGCCTACTCTTAAATGAAGAGAGGATGTCTGCCGAAACTAAAAAATGGTTCCACCCTGATCGTTAAAGGCCCTGCCCCCCATTCTATTTTTAGAGACTCTAGGAACCATAAGTAAAGCTGCATTCTGGGAGCACTGGGGTGTTCTGCTGGGTACTATGAGCTCCGGCCTATGATGGTGCTTGACCACTAACAGCTTTGTTTGTAGTTTAGACTTTACAGGAAACCAATGCAGAGAAGCTAAAATGAGAGAAATATGATCTTCTTTCCTAGTTTTGGTCAGTACACATGTAACTGGAGATTCTTGAAAGGCCTGTTTGGGCATCCTGATAATAATGAATTGCAATAATCCAGCTAAAAGTAACAATAACTTAAGTTGTGTCTAAATTTAGCAGGTCTTTATGCCTTACAGACATGCTTGGAGTTTAGGTAACTGATTGAATTCATCTGGTTTCATTGATAAATATAATTGGGTATCATCTGCATAACTATGATCATTTATAGAGTGTTTCCAAATAATATTACCTAGAGGAAGTACATATACGGTGAATAATGTTGGTCCAAGCATAGAACGTTGTGGAACTCTGCGTCTAACTTTTGCATGCATGGAGGATTCATTGTTAATATGTACAAACTGAAAGATACATTGGACGTAAAGCAACTTAATGGAGTTCTTTTAATGGCAATTAAATCTTCCAGTCTCTGTACAAGGATGTGATGGTCAGTGATTTCAAAAGCAGCACAAAGATCTAACAAGTACAGGGAGAAGTCCTTCAGCTTTTTAAGAAAAAAGTTTAAATATAGCTACTTTTATAGACTGTGGTATATAGCCCGACATTTAAAACAGATTGATCATATCTAGTAAAGAAGTGATAGATAATGGTAAGATTTCCTCAAGCAGCCTAGTTGGGATCAGGTCTAAGAGACAGGTTGATGGCTTTGATGAAGAAGTTGTTGGAGCAGTTCAGGAAGGTCGACTGGATAAAAACAGTCTAAAAAAATATCAGGTTTTACATCTGTTTCTAAGGTTCCCGTGTTTGGGGATAAATCAGTGCCTGTTGAGGACAGGAGGTGATGAATTTGTCAATAGCATTTGACATTTTATTATTAAAGAAAAACATGAAGGTGTTACTACTATAGCTATAGGAGCTATAGGAGACCTATAGGAACACATAGTTATGACCTTTTTTATTCTCCTCTCTTAATGATGAGAAATAGGTGGCTCTGGTATCACAGAGGCCCTTCCTATATGTTTTAAGACTATCTTGCCAGATTAAGCCCGATTCGTCCAGTTTCGTGGACCGCCATATTCTTTTACCACAGAGCTCTTTTGTTTTATAATGTTATTTTTTAAAAGGGTGATGGAGCTGAGTATCATTCACAGTGAGCCTGCAGCAATATCAGCAAGATGATGACTTCAGAAGGGACTAAAGTTAGTGTAACAGTCCTCTGTTGTATTGAGGCATGGCATTGAATTCAATGCTAATGGAATTGCTTCTTAAATTTAGCTACAGCAATATCAGATACACATCTAGTAAAGAGATTTTCATCTAATGGCATGCAGTCCAGTAATAGGAACTCAAAAGTTATTAGCCTAAATGTTGAATTTCAATGCTGTATGTCAAGGACAAGGTCGAGGGTGTGGTTAAGACAATGAGTGCGTTTGTTTAAATTCTATGAGAGCCAATTTAGTCTAATAATAAGATACAGCACCAAACAGTGGTCTAATTAAACCATTTTTTTCCTCCAATTTTAAACATTTGTGTGATGCAACAACTGGACATCACAGAGCTGCAGTTGCCTACCCATTTAAAAGATAGGGCTCTCTAAGTCTGGTATGCCATTACATTTTCAGGTGATGAAAGTGATATATTGTATATATTTCGTGCCAATATTAAACAGCGTTGATGATTCTTACATGAAAAATAAAATACAGTTAGATAAGCAAATCATTTTTTTCCCCACACAAAACAATAAATAAAACTGTTGAACTGTTGACAAATTACATTTTTATTTAAGTGTGTTTTCTGATGCCGTCCAAGTCAAGGCCCTCAAAAACTGTTACATATGACTATTTTCTTATCTGCAACCACCTTGGTTAAGTTAGGCATAAAAAGTATCTATTTAGAGTGAGGAAAAGATTGCAGCCACCTCCAATAAACTAAAGTTTGGTTTGAAATGGGAAATGATTCCCCAGAGAGGTTTTATATCACTAATAACGCCACACTATTTCTGCATCTGTTCCTGACACACAGGAGGCATATTGTACACTGCAACATGACATTGCTTGTTAAGTAAACTTCAATTGATTGTTTTAGAAATGATACAAGCAACACATGTTTTTTTCTTGTCTTTTCTTTTTCTCTTTCATTTACAGTTGCTGTAGTGAAACAATTAGACAGTAGGTCACATGGGGTCAATGTATACATGATTTTCCAGAGCATGCTTTTAAAAATCACATGTTTTACTTCCTTTTTCTTTGCTGGATGGAAAAACTTCTGATACTCAATTAGGCAGCATTAGTAGGGTTTTTGTTGTTGTTGTTGTTGTTGTTGCCACATTTGGCATACTACTGTCTTTTACATTTGATGGCTAACATGTTTACATATTTACACATCCAGAATGTATACTGAACAACATTAACATTTAATTGGAGTTATGTTTTCTGGAAAGCTGATTAACACAACACATCCCGTATTCAACCCCCTTTTAAGCTCTGTTCTGGTATTCCACCCGAGTAACATAGTTGTGTTTGTATAGCTGCAGCTGGTATTTCCAGGAAATGAGGTTAATGACAGTGGTGAGACTGAACCAAAACAGTAATGTGGCAAGCAGTGAAACCAAAACAATGAGCTTAAAGAGGCTAAAACGCATTACACCTATTTATTTGAGACAATGCACATATAAAAGTATTAATTTGTGCAGCTCAACAAAAAAATCACAATGAAACCTGTACCAGTGGAATTATCTAGGTGTGTGAACCTCCTTGATCCAGAACAGAGCCAGTCAGAAGGATAAGTGAACTAAATACCTATTTAGCGCCCCACAACCTTCAGAGGACTACAAGACAAACATATTACAACTCAGATTTTTTGGAGGGCAATAAAATTCTTCGGCCCCCAAGTCAGCCTGAGCCAGCTTTGGTTCAGAATATCAGCAAACAGCTACATTGTTCTTTCCAAAATGTTACATAATATCACCTGGAAGTGGTCAAGATGTACCAGCCAAATGATACACGTGGAAGCTTCAAATGCAATTATTCACCTGCAGGATTCATTTGATAACAGTGCTTTGCTTGTTTTGTGGCGTGCAGGCTTCAGATGTGATATAGTTGGAGTTTTACAGACACACACACACACACACACACACACACACACAAACACAGCCCTCAGGTCTTCATCGCCGTAACAAGATTTCCCCTGTTGGGCAGACACTCATCATGTCACTGTATTTTCTGCTGAACCTTTTAAAAAAAAACAGACTACACAAGAAAACACAATTAAGCTGCCGGGACAGAGCAAAAAGTGCCACACCGCCAACTAAGTATGAATTACTCTGATGTGTCCAGACTGGGGATAATGCACTGGGACTGGACAGACAAGGGGTAATCTGTTTTGGAAAGAGAGGAAACCTGAGTAAAATAAACTCAGGAAACAGGAGCAGGTGATTTCTGTTGTATTCAAAGATGCTGGATGTTTAGCCCAGACACAAGCCTTGAAGTCTTGGCTACATAGCCGACAGAATCTCAAGGGCACCGTTTTGTTTTTACATCCTTTCTCTCTGTCTATCTTTTTTTTTTTTCTTGTTTGGGGTCTTTATTTCCACCAGCACAAAGTGGTGTCTGGACAGCTCTGATGAGCCAGGGCGTCTCCGGTATTAAACATGTAAGCAGGACAAAGAGATAGAGGGAATGAGGCTGGGTGGGAGGGAAGAGAAATAGCAAGAGCGAGTCGGCATTCAGCAAAATGCAGACGCGTCGAATCTGGAAGCGTGACAAAAATGTGTCCGGCCTAATGATGTCAACTAGTGTTCTCATCGCCCCTCTCTGCAGTGTGTATGCGTGTGGGTGTGTGTGTGTGTGTGTGTGCGTGGCTCGTCGATTTTTTCGGCTTTCTGTGTGTTTCCTCTCTCTGCTGTCTGACAATCTGGTTGTCAGGGAGAGGCTGCACTGCTGTAGGGATGAGACGTAACCCCACTCACCGCCCCCACACACTCACACACACACACATAGACACAAACTAGTAATACAGCTGAACTCCCCTTCTGCTTTATCCACCTAACAGAAACGCTTTAGTCAAACACATTTAAAAAAAAAAAAAAAACCCACAGAGAAACCATGACAACGGGACAGTCGGTAGCACGGGTTTGTGTCTGCGTCTTTAAGGCTAACTAGGTGCTAAGGAGTGGAAGTTGGTGAGGAGGCTCTGGAAAAGGTCACGCAGAGTTCAGAGTCTGCTGGGGGATGAGTGATGGCCGTGGAGAGGGGGCTCTGTTGCCGGGCCTTGTTCTTTTCTGTGCTGCCTGTCGGCCCGCACAGCGGTAGACTGAGCCTTGATGGATTGGCAGCCAGTGAAAGGAAACGTAACCCCCTCCACCACCACCACCTCCACCACAACCACCGCCACGTCCAATCCCCCATTCCCTACTAGCCAGGCCCCCCTCCCTGTTCCCCCCCTGAGCCTTCATTGCAGCTCAGGCTACGTGCATGCATTGTGATGGTACACACAGAAACACAAAGACATATGACAATGAGGACACATACCAAAATGTCCAAAATGGCGATAATACAGAATATCACTGTTAGAACTGTTCTCTCTTACTTTACTGTGCATAAACAGGGTAAGGGTCACTCTGGGAGGTGTGTGTGTGTGTGTGTGTGGGGGGGGGGGCCTATGGGAAGGGGATAGGTAACTGAGAGATGGAGAGGCTGAGGAGAGAGGGGGTATACAGTTTGAGAGGGAGGAAAGACAGGAGGTGGGGCTAGGGTGTCGACGGGTTAAGGGTTTAAGTGCAGGACATCCCCTGACCCCGGGTCAAGCACAGAGGACGCCCCAGGCGGCTTGTTTTCTAGGAGGGGGCAGCGGGGAGCTTGTTTTACCTGGACGGACACAAAAGAAGGCCAAGCAGCAGGGGGGGGACGGCCTGCTAAAATAAACATCAAAGCCTGCTGGCCATGTCCCGCTTTTGTTGCCTGGAAATGGCGGGCTCCCCCTCAGGGGTGGACGAGGTGAGAGGGAAAAGGAGGATAGGAAGGGAGGAGAGGGGGAGGAGGAGGGGGGGGGACGGAGCAAAATGAAACGTGTTTCTTCTCAAGCCTGCCAAGCTTCCTCTGGAATCTTTTTTTTTTCTTTTGATAAATAAATCACACGGCCTTTTGTAACCATTTAAGTTTTTTTTTTCTCTCTCTCTTCGTTTTACTTTCAGTCATTCCTCAAGCTATTTTGGTCATGCTGGCATGGAAAACATTTGGATGAATCATTTTGAGACACGACTTGTGATTAGCTCAAATGTATCAGTCACAGAATCATAGATAATTACAGTATATGCAACTCAAAAATAGGGAAAACTGGAGTGAGTCTTTCCTTTATAAAGCAAAGGTCTGCTCTAACTGTGTCCTCTCCTATAGTACTGCAAGTACCTATGACAATTCCGGGTGCTAATTCAATCTTCTAACAAACAGCTAAGACACAAATTCTCCTTACAAATAATCACATGATAAACCACAACTATGTCCTCCTCACTTGTGGTATCATTACTCGCTGATACTACCATGAACCAACAGGCTAGCTAGCTAGTTTATCGTGTTTTTTTATATTCTTCTGCTAGCTTGTGATTTGTCTCCCCCTTTATGGCAGAACTTGTCATAAAGTTAAACCCTGAACAAAAGCCCACCCATTTAAAGAGAAGATATGATTGGCCAGTTTCACTGTCATTTGAAATTAGTCTCTTATTGAATTACTATTGTGCGGCTCTCTGTAAATTTACAGCTGGACCACCAATCACAGAGCTGAAAGCAGCAATTTCTTCCCAACAACTGCAGAGGCAGCAAAATTCTGAAAGAGAGACTAATGGCCCTCTTCAATTTAACCCTTCACATTTCAACAAAAACAGAATGGGCAGGTTTGTTTTATTTATTAGATGTGTTACGACAGTGTAATAGCGTCTAATTGTCTCCGTACGTGTAACACGAGATTGGACATTCTGGCAAAATGCACATGGCAACTTCTCATCATACATTTTTGCAAGCAAATCTTTTTTTAATCAAATAACCTGATATTTTCTAATGCAGTTGTTCACCTTGATGGTTTACCCACAAGGGTTTCATGTCCATCCAAAATGTAGAAGTACTCCACATTGTAACTCTGTGTTCAAGTTCAATCTAGACTGAAGTCAAGGGCAACAGGACTTAGTGTCTTACAGATTGCCTGGAACTTCACATAAATCAGAATTTTTGGATGAGATTCAAAATGCTCTCAAGAACCTAAAGCAAGCCAACTTGCCCCTTGACTGAGCTCTTCCAGATATACCATGACCTGGATGATTGCGATACTTCACAGGTAAAGCCAACATTTATAAGGCCACGAATGCAACACTATAAAGATGCATTGTGAAGCAAATAAATGTGTCTAAAATCCACTTTTCATTCATTCTTAATTAAAAAACCTTATTCTAAATTTTGAAAATTTACAGGATGATGCATCACGTCACAATTTGTGTCACTTGTTTGGATATACTAATCAGCAAAACTAACAAAAAACAACTTCTTCTTTCAGAAAATGGTTTAGTTAACACTCAGCAGAGACACCTTTTTCATCAGTAACAGCCAGAATTTAGTTTGGACCACAAACAAACATAACATGAGAGTTTCTGACTCTAATGGATGATAATTGCTTTTGTCAGCTGGACCAATTCATACAATCTAACTCTGGCATGACTGCTGCTCGAATCAGGATGCTGTATGAGCTGACTCGTTTAACAATGCATGTGTGTGTGTGTGTGTGTGTGTGTGTGTGTGTGTGTGTGTGTGTGTGTGTGTGTGTGTGTGTGTGTGTGTGTGTGTGTGTGAATACCTCGGCATGGATGAGGGGACAGGAGAGGGGTGTGTGCGGAGTGATGGGGGGGGTTTGGTGGGGGTAGCGAGGGAGATGATTATGCCCATCTGTGGCGGATGCCAGGTGTGCAGCCCCCCCCCCCCCCCCATTCCCTTCTCTGCTCCTTCATGATGATCCCCCCCCCTACCAAATGTCTCTCTCTCTCTCTCTCTCTCTCCTCTCTCTCTCTCTCTCTCTCTCTCTCTCTCTCTCTCTCTCTCTCTCTCTCTCTCTCTCTCTCTCTCTCAAACACATACAGACACACACACACACACACACACATTCACACACACACACACGTAAATATGGAACATGCACACATGCATACTTGCATACAATCACACTCCATCAGCACTCTCCAGCTGGCAGGAAAAGCAACAACCACAGTCGTCGTTGCTCTAACTAGTATCAAGGGGCGGCAGTGTGCAGATACAAAATGGGTGTGTGTGTGTGTGTGTGTGTATGGGCACGACCCCCCACGTCAATGTGTATTTCTGCATGCCTTTGCCACTCTAGTCGTCTACTTAGTGTTTGCTATGTATGTGGACCAGTGCAAGTACATAGGCATTCTTCAGTGTTTAGCAGCATAATATTTCTCTTATATTACTCTCTTACATAACCACACACTGTTTCATTCAAAGTTTGAATCTTGGAGCATGGAACATTTCCATAAAAGAATAGTACAAATTTTTTACTCTTATTGATGTTCCTGCTGAGTTAGAAGACTGATACAACTCTCGTGTCTGTACGCTTAATGTGAAGCCAGAGCCAGCAGGTTCTTGGCTTAATCCAGTTAGCATTAAGATTGAAAACAGCCCACCAGGCTCATAAGTTAATTTTCCAAAATGTCAAACTATTCCTTTTAAAACATCTATTTCCTTAAGGAACCATGTGTTGGGATGAGACAGGTAAACATCATATTTGAGTTAGACTTGGCTGGGTAAGTCCGTGCCTTGATAACTAAAATGTGTTTAGATGCCTGACTTACTCCCATAATGTAACACACTACTGGCACACAGAACAATATTAAGACTTCTGATCTGCTCAAAGTAAGACTCACATAGCACATCCACAGCTAATATTGGCTTTATTACCTCTCATTTTTTGGAATTGAAAATTTTAGATCTTGATAATAGTTCCTGTGTTTGTACAAATAAATCTACCAATAGGCACTGAGTACTTTGTTGGGTGTATCAAAGGTCCATAAGAGTTTAATCTAATGGTTAAGTCATATACCACATACCTGCAATTTTTCAACTAAGGACTTTAGTTGTGAGTCCTGCTCCCAGGACATTTGATATAGTGTTAAAGTACATATGGTTGTGTGTTTGAAGAAGAAATCATTTAAGCTTTCTTGATACTTTATACTGTTACCCGTTATGAACCCATGAAAAGACTCTCACTGGCTACAAGCCCTCCTGCTTCAGCAAGTCAAGACATTCATATATAATTGAGACATTTCATTATTTCCTTGTTCCTCTGTGCTGTGGTGGAGCTGGGTGATTGCTTCTTAGTATCCTCACAGATTTTCGGACAAAGTGAGCAGCCAAGCTGAAGTGAAGTTATTCAGACCTCTTTGAAAATCAAAGAGATTGAAATATTATTAAACTGTAAGGGTTGTGCTCACACTTTTCTCATAAGGTTGTGGGGTTTTTTTTATTCTCAAAGAGGGAGAGGAATACCAGGTCATTTGATGTGACATCAGTTAACCTGGTGTTTCTCTCTTGTAGGGATGCTTGTAGGCATCCAGTATTGTGGTTCCAGGGGAAGGACTGTGTGGTAGTGTAGCTAACTAGATTGATTAACCACTGAAAAGTCAGGAGACTAAACCATAGAGAAGATTGTGGTAAAGCAGGAACACCTCCTTCCATCTAGAGGTCTTCATCATCAGATGACTTTAGTGTGAGATCATCAGCAGAGGTGGGGTGTGCCAAAATTAAGATGATTGTTGCCATCCCTTCTATCTTTTGGTGGCATTCCATTTGAAATATATCACGTCAATGTTACTGGTGTATCACACTGTCCTAAAGCAAACAACCTGCTCTCCTCCCAGACAGAAGTAGCAGGAAGAATGCCATCATGACACTCAGGTAGGAGAGGTAAGGCCGTGTCACATAAAAGGATTTGGCCATCCTAGTCTTTGAATATATTGATCACAGCAGTGCAACATTGAACATTGGCATAGGGACATCATATACATGAGGGTAGTTGCAGACCAGCTCTATGAGTTCCTCTAGTGTTTTTGAGTATTTTTGAACTGTAATTAATGCCAAGATATTCCAATAGAGCTCCAAATTAAAATATAGACCTGGAATTGTGCTTAATTTGGCCCGTTTAACTGTCTGTATAAGACTTATCGTGGCATGTTCAGCTACATTCTCATTCACACTTGGTAAAGTTGGTAAAGTTTCCACAAGGTATTCCTCATGTGCATACACATCTATGGTTGACCTTTCCCAATTCTGTTACCACTTATCCCCTTTCTTACTTCAGGTCAACGAGCTAAGGCTAATTAGATATAGATTTTTGCATAGCAACCAATTTTTTTCCCTTTTTTTGGTATTTTGATTCGTCTTCTATGTCTTCACTTACAGCTATACCTAAAAGGTTCTAAAACAGCACTGATGCCTACATAGACATACGAAGAGTATTTTTAGTTTATGACAGCTAACAAGTGATGTGTTTTTCACATTTGACAGCCTGGCTGTAAATTAACAAATTAACAAAACGCTATTTGGTGTTTTTTGCAGTAGACTAGACCTCGAGGTAACACGTCTTGCTACTAATGCTGCTAATGTTTCTCAAAGCTCACTTGTCTATTGAAAGGATGCAGCGTGTAGAAAGCAGCCCTGTCAATAGTGCACTTTACAACATCTAAAAGTGGTCTTTGTATACTTCCACTTAAGTTAGACAATTTTTTCTCCAGATCAACATTGTTCTCCTTGTAATTCCTCTACGCTAATGTAGTAACTTAGCAACACCATACACCCACATGCAATTCTTGTGCTAACACTATGTGCCCACATGTGAACTGTTTTCAAGTTGAATTACAACAGTTTACTGCTAGTTCTTCTCTATCACAAGTCCTTTTTTTTTTGTTCTTATATTCATGTCACTTTGTTTATACTGTACATACTGTTTTAGTACGGAGGGTGCATTTTGTCACCATTCATCATGAAAAGAAAACACTGTGAAATGGGTGACTAATCTCTGTAAATGCTCATTATGGAGAGACACTAAGAATGGAAGAGTCAGAGTGGAAAAGAGGACAGGAAGGAGAGACTGCAGAGACAAAAGGTTTCTAAACATCTTTTTAGGTAGAAAAACGTGGTAGACGTACACTATGCCCACCATACACTGCATGGCAGATCACTTGTCTCATTTATTTAGAGGAATCTGAGGCTTTCATCTTCAGTGCTTAACCTGAATTACCTCAATGTAATATATCCAATTCTGTAATTGAATTATAAACCGGCCACTAAGCCCCTCAGATAAGGCAGGCAGCTAACGAAATGGAAAAATGATTTGCTCAGGTTTGCTCTGAATTATGATATGCAGATCGTCTTTGGTGGACAGTACACTTAAGACTGCAGACAGGGACTGTGAAAGAGATATTATCCTTCGTGCTGAGGGGGAGAATAGAGGGGGAATTCACAGTGTATTGGTAAAATATTGAGACTGTTTAACCTGATATTAAGCCTCTTTTTTATTGCACCGATCTCAAGCACACATCTGTATATCTGTCTACAGTAAATATCTATCTATCTGTACCTCTCTCTCTGTTTCTCTATCTCATGGACACAAGAAAAAAAAACATACACACAGACTGACAGGCAGGCACACAAACACACACACACACAAACTGCGGGGCCCACAAGCGGAGAGGCCGCAGCTCGTAAAGCAAGCAGTGACGGGCTGATTGATCCCCTGGTGAAAATGGGCGATATTCCCCTAACATCGATATCAATAAAGCCTCTTAGGCTCGAGGCTTCTCAGGGCCTGCCTTTGTTTCTCTTCCGAGGAGAGCTAAGAAAAATCTATAGACAATTGATGGTGTCTGGGAGAAAGGCTCTATTGGAGTATATCAAATCAACGTATCGGAGAAGGGAAAGTTTGCCCTGTGAATTAGACTGTTTTTGCTCCAAGTTCAGTGGCAGAGTGAGAAGGATAGACGTGGACATGTTTTGAAGCCATGAAAGAAGGCAGACAAAAGGCAAAAGAAGAGAAGAGGGAATGTCTTTTTTGGGGTTTGATGGATGAATATGATTCTGGAGAAATCTATTCTCATTGGCTCACAGCCAATTATAGTGTGGTAGTATTCGTGGGAAAAAGAAATGTGGTTGTACTATAGCTACTGTAAGTGAAAGAGTATTTTAGATCTTGGCAGTGGAAACGCTGCTCATTAGATGTAGGGACATGAAGTTTTGTACCACCTCTTTTTTTCACTCATTGATTCAACTTATAGCAAGTTTTTTTTTTTCTTTTTTATCAGAAACAAAAACTTTATCAGAAACTATTAAATCCTCAAATAGTTTCCTAGGTGTGTTATCAGTTAGAGAAAATGAGATTGGGTAAGACAGGCCTTTTCTAATTTCATTGTATTATATGTAATAATATATAAAAGTATGCAATTATATATAAACATTTTATATCACCCCTTTATAGAAGTCTTTTTCACAGTTAAAAACTTCCAGCAGCTTAACATGGAGTCAATAATAATGAACGGATCAGTGAGTGAGAACAGTTTTTCTGATGAAAACAGACGTATGACATGACTGTTGATTTAATGATTAAAACGCTCTGGTGTAAAATGCTTAAATGTAATTATGCCCCCCCCCCCTCCCCCATCCATAAAGCTGAGAGTTTTCTATGTTGACATTCAGCTTTCCTTTCTTGGTAGAAAAATCACTCTTTCTGAGACAGTTGCTCCACCTTCGGGCTTCATTAAAATTTGGCTCCAAATTTGGCATTTGGTTAACACCATCCCACATCACCACTAGTCTCAATACCTGTGCTTTGTCTATCAGAAGGTGTTAATATAGGTGATGCTGCAGAAGAGAGTTGTTAGTCAAGCTCTCATTCTTCTCTGGTCCATTCGTGGTTTTATAGGCTTTACAGAAGTGGAAAGAAAAACACTAGAAGAAAGAAGAAGCCAAACAAAGCCCACAAATACTAGCGACTGGCAAATGCTTTGGTTTGTCTAGTACTGCCATAACAAGCTGTAAAACAATGTGCTGCTTTTAATTGATAATTATGCTCAGTTATATTCCTGCTAGTCAAAGTAATATGCATTTTTCTTTTATTTATATATCATCTTTTTTTTGTTTTGTTTTTTTTTTGTTTCTTGTTATGTGCATTGCTCCTCTTTCTCTTCATTTCCACATGGGGCTGAGTGGTTGGAGAGGCCCTAAGCAGGCCAGCCTCTGGATAATTATTCTTTTCCAATCACTGTGACTGTCTAATTGCAGTCCTTGCTGCTAATTTATGCACGCCTTTGTTTTCTTCAAGGAACACATTTCAAAAAACACATCAAACGATTTGTGATATGTTAAGAATATAGCAAAGGAACGAAGGCTACCGCCGCTTTAAAAATAAGTTCCTGATTGTTTTCATATGATAATAAGTCAGAGAAAATGAGGAAATCAAAAGGGAAGTCATATAATGATGTATGGGCACGAATATGGCACTTATTGTATTTTTCTCTTCGCCTTGAATACATTACCATATTTTTTGTGTTTTTATTTGCCTTAAGCTGGAGTTATGTAGGACAGCTTGCTGACCATCATTCACAAGCTGTTGGCATCTCTGCACAGAGTCTGTCAAGCGCAGATCTCACGCACATAACTGGCATTGTTTTTAATGTAAATGATGTTGCTGTGATGAGGAGCCATTAAATGCACACTCATAAACACATGCACATAAACATAAATACACATACATGCAGTTATCCAGTCTAACCACCCCCCTCTCACAAACATTCACGCACACACACACTCTTACAGCAGTCCACATGGGAATGGTGGTATTTACTTTATGCATGAGGACAGGTAAAAAACACACAAATCCACAGTGGACACTGGCTGTAATTGAATGTGACTC
The DNA here is from genome assembly GCF_963691925.1 of Scomber scombrus. Classification (NCBI taxonomy): domain Eukaryota; kingdom Metazoa; phylum Chordata; class Actinopteri; order Scombriformes; family Scombridae; genus Scomber; species Scomber scombrus. The sequence continues at coordinate 4,816,404 of NC_084970.1, read as the reverse complement.
CCTCTGTATACTATCCATAGCTCCGGGATGCTGGCAGCTAATTGGAATATACAGCTCCCTAAACCGCCGGTGAACTCCGCAGAGAGGCTGGGTTGTCAGACGTCGATGGCCCGCCGCGGGTTTTGCTATTTTAAGGTGGCATGGGACTCTCATACTGCTAACATTGAAGATGAGGGCTAGAATGAGAGGCAAATTGGAAGCTCCAATGCAGAATGACAACATGTGTGTATACCTCTGTGCGTGTGTATGTGTATGTGTCTATATATGCGAGTGTGTGTGGAGGTTTGTGTGTGGACAGGTGTGTTTTCGTCTCCGCTGACTGCATTTCAATGGATTGTGAGTAGAAAATGTCACTGTAGCTCTCATTGCTGTCTATTATGGTTGGTGTCAAAGACTGTCAGTGTGCAGACTTTAGTTCAATTGCTTCAGAGGAGATGATATGCATTTCTATGTTTAAAAGATGTCATGGTGAATAGTGTACTCGGAACAGCGAGAAGGTTGTTTGTTTTTTTCTTCTATCACTATACATTGTTTAACCTACAATCTTCAACCAATGTAAGGCTAAAGAATGAACAGTACAGCTGCAGCATACTGTACTTTATAGTTGTCTATTCACAGTTACATTTCTGGCTATTTTGGTGCCCTAGAACAGATATGTTGGTGCCCTAGGACAGATATCCACTGTCGCCCCAGAGGAGATGGATCTTTTCATAATCCAAATTATTTTTTAATTATTTTAGTTTAACTGCAGACTATGTATAAAAAGTGTGTCTCCAGAGATCTTCATTCTGAGCAATTTTTTCCAATAACAATCAGTCTCACCTTGTGTTCAGATGGAACCTACAGTGAATTTTAGAGGTTGCCCAAATGCATACAGTCAATTCAAAGATGCACCCAATGAAAGGAAATAACAATAAGAATCCTGAGTCCTGAGTTCAGCCACAGGCTCAGCTGAGAGCCAATAACATCACAAATATGGTCGGTGCGTCCATTGCTAGCTAGCTTACAGCTATTGTACAGTTGGTACATTGGCTGATTTGGGTGAATAAACCATCCAGCTGTCAAATTGGCTCTTCCTTTTGAATATGTAGCATGTAACAATACAACACCCAAGAATTGTATCCACACTCTAATAAGCACCAAGTGTACTATCTGACACTGGTACATGCAAGAATCTGGCGAGCCCCAATGCCACCAAATTTTGCCCCTAATATTCTATGGTAAATGGGAAGCAGTTTGGTGTGAACAGGCTGGAACTGCCACATTGTAAGCATACTGGTTACTGTACAGAACCATAATAAACTGTACATAAAAATGGATATCACCCACTGGTTTGCATTGGAGCTAGATTGAAGCCCTAACTTATGTTCTACACCATCTTTTCCTTTTGGAGCAAGGACCTGGAAATATAGAGCCATATAGAGCCCTAACACTAAACTGTGACCATTTTAGATAAGGTTAAGTACTCTAGCTAAATTGTGGGCAGGTATTGTGATCATGCCAAATTACATTTACTGAAATATTGCAACAATAATTTGACTGTGTGAGACCTGGAGCCGGGGGGAGCAGCAGGTGAGCCAACTTTCAATCACTTATTAACATAGTAATCATTTCCAAAAGGACCACCAACACACTTAATAGAGGGCCAGAATGGATTGAGACCATAATGACTCATTAAAGAAAAAGACTGACTTTGTATTTCTAGAGAGAGGTTGACACTTTTTGAATGGGAGTGTATTGGAGCCAGTGTCTAGCAAATGTCGGTTTAGTAGAATTTTATTTGTCCCCAGCAATAATATAAGATCAAGAACAGCCATTGCATGTACAAAAACACCAATTCACCAATCATGGTTTGGTGGTCATTGATATTGTCTTTTTCAATTTGAGTTTAACAGTGAAATGGCTAAGGGTAGGAAGGAGTGTTTATATCTGTTGATTTTGAGTAGTGAGTATTTGAAGAACCTGAAGGGAAGGTCTGAAACTCAGAGGGTGCAGAGGGTGGGTGCTGTCGGACAAGATAGATTCTGAACTGTTGGCAAGTCAGATAGACATTTCGGGTGATCACCTGTGATACAACTACAAACCTTGATGACCTTTGTTAATGCATTTTTCTGTTTCAGATTGAGAGAAGTATACCAACAAATAAAATAAAAATGAATAATGTATAAAAGAAGTCATCTGGGACCTGTCCACATTTACCTTAGCCAGCTTTCTCAAACAGAAAGAGCACTGCTGGCTTTTTTTTTTACACAGCAATTTGGTGTTTCAATCAAAGCCCAGTTTATTATCAATTATAATGCCCAAGTACTGGTACAACTCAACGATTTCTATGTTTTGACCATTAATTTTAGTGTTGACAGGGTTGGGGTGAAGACATCTGAAATCAATACACATATCCTTGGTCTTTGTCACATTTAATTCCAAAAAGCCTTTTTGACACCATCTTAAAAGACAATCTGTGACAGGACCATGGGACATTTCCTTCCCCTTGAGCAGGCTCACTATAACCGCATCATCTGGAAACGTCACAATGTGAAGGCTTTCGGGTTTGTCTTGGCTTTACAATGTTTAAAAGTATTCACAACACTGCCAAAAGAAATGAAAAGACAGATTGACTAGAGTTGAGTGGGTTGTGTTTTAAAACAGTAGTTTCGTGGCTAAAATCATGCACATCTAATCTTGAATAAAACATACTAAAGTCCTGAGCAAAAGCCAAATCTGATGAAAAGCCTTCTAAATCCACCCTCTTCTTTACTTTGTCATTTAAGCCAACTGTAGTCCTGACAACTGTCCCAGACTGAGCCTAAACTGTTATTGCTCAGTTTGTATTCGAGCTTTTGTTTGTAGCCCAATTTAGCCCCCTTAATCTCCTTTAGGAAAACATTTAGCTCAGAGATGTCACCTTGCTTAAAATGCATACTTTTCTCTTCTTTAATAACACTTTAAGGTGTTTGGTCACCTAGGGTTTACTTTTTGGATAGATCTTAATGACCTTTTCAGGAATAACAATGTCCTCGAATGATGATATCCATGAGATGACAACTTCGGAGATGTTTCGATGAATTCCTCCCACGCCATGCAGTCCAGACAGCCTTGCAGCGTCAGTGTTGTCTCCTCCGACTTGAGTTTCCACTTTCCCCCGCTGTAGGCATGTGCAATATGCTAGAATAAGTTACACACAATTGTGGTCAGCCATGCACAGCGGGGGGAGTAGGATGGATTTGTAAGCTCCTTTAATTGACCCATTACTCTGGTCCAGTATCTTGCCATTTCTGCTGGGGCAAGACACATATTTGTAAAAGCTCCTGAGAGTTTTGTACAGAGAGCAGTGGCCGAAGTCGCCCAGAATTAGATTTGGAGCATCGGGAGACAGTAACTGTAGTTTCTGCACAGTCTGTAGGATCAGTTCTGAGGCGATGCTCCCGTTTGTCTTTGGGGTGAATATAGACCACGCTCACAAAAAATGTGCAGAAATTTCTGAGGCAGGTAGAATGGACACATGGAAGCAGAGAGCAGTTTAATATCCTTGGTGTATAGTTTCTCTTACTAGGGCAGTTTTGCACCACTGTTCATTTATATAAAGGCATGTACCTCCTACAACTTAGGGGTGATTGCAGGCTCTCAGTCTATCACCAGCTCATAGTTCAAATCCTTCTCTCCAAGCCACATTTCTGTCAAGGCCCGAATACAGGCTTCTTTAAACTTGTCTTCATAACACACATGGGCCTAGAGTTTGTTGGTTTTGTTATGGGGGGACCAACCCTTCTTTATTTTTCGGTGAGGCGTGTTAATGAAACCCATTTAACTGTAGTCACAGTCAAATTCATTACGGCTTGGGAAAGTTTTGGCAGAAAGTCTATGGTGTCAGGGCAATTACTTTCTTGAGTAATTTACTTCACATTATTTCATCGTCAGTGTTATCATTATCCTACCCAATGGAACCAATAGTCATAACCAGGGGCACTGTGAGGGATTTTGGGCCCCATGAAAAGATATCACATTGGACCCGACCACCCGGCACAGGCCGTGCATACCATGTGCTATTGGTGTAACCAATAGTGTAATTCAAAACTTTAAATTACTTTAAATCTGTGCAGGCTTGCAACTCTTTTGCAACTCATTTCACATAAATAGAAAGGAGTGTTTGTTAAATACATAGAATAAAAAATACAAAAGAGAAAAAAAAGAACAATTTTTTATGAGTACAATGTAAATAATATATTATTTTAATGTCTATTAATGATAATAATTATTTAGGGCCCTTATCAGTCATGGGCCTAGAATCGTCCTAACTTTTCACACCCTTACTGTTCCCCTGTTCATAGCAATAAAAACAAAAGCCCAAACTTGGTTTGCATGTAAATATCGTACAGAATTTAGCTTTTTCAGCATGGTGGATGATGCATCTTGTGGGTTTTTTTCAATTCTTTCTACAGATGAAATTCCATTCACCTCCAATGTGCTGAAGTGGCAGCAGAAGTCTCAGCAGTATATGCCTCAACCAATAAAACTAAACATATTGTATCATGTTGTGTAAGTAGGTGTTGGATGGCTTTTTTTTGTGATTTGGATAAACTGAATGCTTAATACACAAACTAGAAACAAGGGTTTGGATTTACAGAAGGTTATTTACAACAACACAATACAAAATTCCTAGCTGATGATTGTGGTTGTACTGCGCCACACATCTTTTTGAAATCTGAACGCCCTCACATGCTTTCTATTCATCTCGTCTCCCCTTTTGTAATCTCAGAAAATGTTCATCTGCCGAGCATTGTGCCTCCTCTCTACCCCTCCGTGTATCCGCTGGTGTTTTCCTCCAGAAGCCACCAGCCTTGTATCTATCCCACGTAAATAATGAAACACATAATTATCATATCATAATTGCAGTAAAGATGGCTTTGACAGAAATCATTTCCCGTATCTAATACAGCGCTAATCGAATCTGTTCCCCCACTCACTAACACGACCTCTGGTGATTGAGTTTCGGACATTTGTTTGTGTGTATGTGTGTGTGTGTGAGTGTGTGTGTGTGTGTGTGTGTGTGTGTGTGTGCGTATATGTACATGGGCGTGTGTTTTGTATTGGTTTAATATCTCTGTTTGAATGCGGAAAAATAGAATTTCCAGTTTGTTTTATCCTCTTAATAGTCAACATTGTCTATCACAAGCTTATACAAGGTTTAAACTCTATACATTACCCATTTCACAAAATTCTAGCAATCTCCCATCACATATGCACATCTACCTTTTTCTCATTTACACCTTCATCCCACAGCAGGGACATATGGATCTCTGCCTATGCATATTACAGCCTGCATTTACAATTATCTACATGGCTGCTGATTAATTAGGGTGTAGCCAACAGCGTATGATACAGTTCTTGCTTTAAGAATATGTGTGTGTAGGGATTCTCTTTCTCTCTCTGTCTTCCTCTCGTTTGCTCCTCTCAGTCTTTTGTTCGTGGAGCTTGATTGATTGACAGTTGGTCGGATGTAACAGAACTAGAACGGTCACATGACCCAGCAGATGGCTGACAGTGGTGAGTGTGTATGCGAGCATGTAAATGAGTGTGTCTGAATCATCGTCAGCAATGGAATTTCTTTTATACATACAGACAGATGTGAGAAGAGTAGATAGATAGATAGATAGATAGATAGATAGATAGATAGATAGATAGATAGATAGATAGATAGATAGATAGATAGATAGATAGATAGATAGATAGATAGATAGATAGATATTATATGAGATAGAAATATGTATGTGAAGCAGGCATAGATAGTGTAAGAATGGTCTTAAAGGGCAGATTGAGATAGGCCTGAGGATAGGTCTCTAACAATGAGTGATTACTGCACTAACAAGGCTGGCGGCTGGAGGGGATGCGTGTAATGTGATCGGTGCTGGCCGCTATTTATCTTGACCAATAGACAACTGACCTGGCTGTGCCCCCCCTACAGGTCAATCAGAGTTCACCAGGCTGGGGATTAACGTAAGAAAACTCTCTCTCCCTCTCTCTCTCTCTCTCTCTCTCTCTCTCACACACACACACACACACACACACACACACACACACACACACACACACACACACACACACACACACACACGCAAATGCAAACCCATGGGGGAAATACCATAAAAAAAAATGTACAAGGTGTATAAAGACACACATGCATAAACAGCAGATCCACACAGGCTATTTTCTCTGGTGATGTCATGTACACTCTGATTTAAGGACATCTTCCATCTTGTTTGCTTCTTTTTAAATTAGCCAAATACGAAATGGTGGATTCATTTATGAGCCACCGCTCTTATTTTACCTCTTTGGCAGCAACTGATTGAAAGTTCGAAAAACGAGGAGAGAGATAAAGAAGGCAGATAAACATTTTTTTTAAAAGGACGTCAGATAGGAAAAGGTTGATGAAAAAGAAAACGAGAGAGAGACTCGCATGTAGCGAGGGAGGGCGAGGCATGTTGAGTAATGAGCGCTGGTGCTCCCAGAACAATCAGGGTCTCCATTTTGCTGTGTGTTCCTACCTGATGTACAGCGTGAGCTGTGGGAGCTGTTGTAATAAGACCATTTGGGCCTCTCATTGGCGAGCATTAGTGGCAAATATCTTCCACGGGCCTAAGGACAGCCTGCGGGGGCTAAAAAAACAGCCGTGTTAGCCGCGCCGCTCATTTGTTCAGGGGTGATGTGAGTTGTGAGGAAAAAGTTGCTGTCAGCTGGTGCACAGGTGATGAGGCTGAAGGGCTTTATACAGCTACACTGTGAACATTTGGTCATTATAAAATAGTCTTGTATATGTATATGTGACACATGACAAAAGAATTGCCAATAGGGAGACATTAGTTCACGCTTTTTATCAGTATGACATGAGAAGAAAGGGAAGTAACCCAACTCTGTTGATTGTAGAATATGTGTATTGTAATTTAGGTAAATTCAATTTTTTTTTTTTTTTAATCTGGTAAAAAATGTCTGACCAGTGACTTAAATTAGCTGCCGACTAAATTTGACTGAGCTTATAAACATTTATGATTAAGAGTGAAACTTCTGAAAACATTTCAGTTGAGGCAGTGTTACTGAGTGAAATGAAATTGAAAATGTAATAACTAATATTAAAATATAATGTTAATATAATATGTTTTGTTTTCCTTTTGATCTAAATCCTTATTGTTATTTATTTATGATGTGTTTTTGGAAAATTGTTTGATAAGGACCAAAATAAATCATTACTACTAATTGTTTGAAGTTGTCATACAATGCAGTAAAAATAAATTTTGTGCATGTTAAAAAATTGTGAGAAACAACGTTCCAATACTCCAACAAGCACTTAACTAGTTGGGGGACTTAAGGGAAACACTAACATTTGACAAGTTCGCTAGCAACCATTAGCTTAGCTTATCACAAAGATTGTAAGCTGGCAGAAAACAGCTGATTCAGATTTTCAGCCATATTTATACAAGCCATAGTTCATGGCCGAAGAAATGCAGCAGAAAAAAAGCCACGGTTGAGGCTTCATTAGCTGAACAGGGACCATCCAGAACCTGAGCTGCCAAGAGCAAACAGTGGGCATTAGAAGCTCACGTGCAATGCATCCTGGTACATGTAGGCACTGCTGGCACGGCTCTGAGAGCAGGAAAATGCTTTGTCAGTTAATATAGCATGCAGCGAATAATTCATTTCTACAATTGACTACAATTACTATCAACACCACATAAAACATGGTGACATTTTGCTTTAATAGTGTATGGAATTTGCTAGCACTCCTAGCATCTGTCAATCAACAATGCCATGGGATACGCACACCCAGTGGGTTCAAGGCTTGTTTTTACAATGGCTTTATCCTTATTATTTTAAAATAAAAACCATGCACCATAGCTGTAGTGTCATTATAATTTAGATTTCCCAACAAAACGTGAGGAATATTCAAATGACTTTGGAGTCAAGTGTCATACTAGATTACTAATTGCTTTAGCTATATGTCATTGTCCATTAAATTGAATATATTTATCCAATTATAGTGTGAAAACAGGGACTTTTTCCCCTCAAGATCTACCATTTTGATGTAGGAACACATCAGGAATCACTGTTGTGCTTACACCATTACTGCATCCATGTATTTGATGCAAATGAAGGGCAACTTTCTTTGTACTCAGGTGTGTTTCATAATACAAAACCTGTCATGGAACCCAGACGGGAGGAAAAAAGGGAGACAGTGATATGTGAGATTTCCTCCGAAATAGCGGAATTGAATTCCAAAGAAAACACACTGTGCCATTCTATTTACAGACCAATCAAACCAAATACATTTGAATACATTTGGAAACCCGGGGACACACTTGACTCATGTGACAAGTGATGAGCCTTTATTGGAGGCTATTTTAAGTGTCAGGACAAATAATTTCAGTGCAGCCCCAACTTCAAATATTTGAAAACATATTCAAATATACCACATATCCTGGCCAGACCGGGGCAATCAGCATCTTAAAGCGTGGCGCCGGATTGTGCGGCAAGCAAAACATAGAGTCGGTGAGCTGATGTGGAGGTGCTGAGAAAAAAAAGAATGAATGAAGGATCTGTGCACTTTCTTCTAAAAGAGCACAGAGAGACGGACGGAAAAGCTCAACTGTATGGGAAAGTAATCAGTCAGATAGTTGAGGGATTATGCTGATGGCAGGAAAAGTGGTATTATCAACAACACACACACAAAGTGCTCCTTATCTGAGTGATTCAATGGTACTTTCATTGTCTGACTATTTTATTCCAGAGAGCAGTGAATGAGTGTACAGACGTGGATGTGTGTATGCACGCTTTCCCGCTTTTGCTGTGTGTGTGTGTGTGTGTGTGTGTGTATGTGTGTGTGTGTGTATTAGTGAGAGGGGGGGGGGTTTGCTGCAGAGGGAGAGTGGAAGGCGATAAAGACTCTGTGAGTGGCAAGTGTACATGGATAGCTTCACATCAACTGCCAATATGTTGTGAGGCGGCGGTAACAGGCGAGGGTCTCGGGGGAGGGCTGCGGCAGAGCAGGCCAGCAGCAGACGGAGAGGAAAACAATTTCTGGTGCCAATAACCCCGAGCGGCACAGATGAAAAATGTTTTAATATTTGCAGCTGCTTTATAGCAGTCGGGGTGACAGTGATGGAGTCAATGTCAGCTTTTTCCTTTTAAATGTCATGCTCTGTCTCAGGCTGTCAGAGCGCCTGTGTGTAAGTGTGTGCATGTGTATTTGTGTGTGTGTGTGTGTGTGTGCAGAATTGATCTTTTCCTCTTGTAAAGTGCCCAAATGTATGAGCGCCCCACCCCTATTCCCTTCCCCATTTTACCCCTAAACCACCCCTTTGTGCCTGTGTTCCTCCTCAGCCTCCTCCCCTCCTTCCCTCCCTTCCTCCCTCTATCCTCCAGTTGTCCATAAAGACAGTGCGCTCAGCTGTCAGATGAAACTCCCCAAACCCGGCAGCCATCATTTAGATAATCACTTCCTCCTCTTTGCATTTTATTTGGATTTGATTATTTTTCATCTGCGGCAAGATGGAAACCATAAATTACATTGTGTCCCCCATGCCTTCGCTGAAATCAAACATGCAGCCAGAATCATAGAATCAGCAAATGAAGGGAAAATGTTAGAAGATTCTCAACTTTGGACAGAGACACAGAGACATACTGCAATGCGATTCCAAACAACAAGATGACAAAGAAATGCCTCATAGAAGTGGTAAAACATATATTTTAAAATCATTATATAGGGCTGAAAATAATTATTTTGTTAATTAACCTGTGGATTATTGTTCTTAATAATTATTGAATCATTTAGTTTATACATAAAAAAAAAAGAGTGAACAATATCCATCAAAGCCCAGAGCACTTTTTTTTTTAATTGCTTGTTTTGTCCAAGACCCCAAACACATTCAATTAACAGACATTTTAAACAGCAAACATCTTCACATTTTGAGGTGTCATAATTAGCAGATGTTTGGCACTTTTACTTGATAAAGGTTTTAATTGATAAGTCAGTTATATAAAATGTTGTTTATTCATTTTGTTCATCTGTCAGTTAATGAATGAGACAATGTGATGATCTAACACAGAGATTGAGACAAAAATAAAAACATCAAGGCAACGTAGGTTTATTTGTATTACACATTTCAACAACAATTCAAAGTGCTTTACATAAAACATAAAAGGTGTCAAGACAACATGTAAAAGCAACATAAGGCAATATTTAAAGAACATTTAAATAGAAATTAAAAATAGATTAATAGGAAAAATAAGCTAAAATAGAACTGGACAGATAAGTGAAGTATACGATATTAATCCAGAAAACCTCAAATTTGCTTTAATAAAAGGCAGCAGCAAACAGAAAAGTCTTCAGCCTTGATTTAAAAGAACTGAGAGTTGCCCTTTTCATGGAGTCCCAGAAGACCTGAGAAGTCTGGATGGTTCACAACGTTGGAAAAGATGAAAAATGTATTCTGTCCCTAAACCATTCAGTGATTTATAAACCAACAGCAGTATTTTAAAATCTATTAAATGAAAGGCAGAAAGTCAGTGTAAAGATCTGAGCACTAGAGTGATCCACTTTCTTGGTCTTAGTGTGGACTGAAGCTCAACTTTTTAGGGAGACCTGTGAAGACACCGTTAGAGTAGTGAAGTCTAGTGAAGACACATTTTTCCTCAATCCTGCAAAGACAAAAGTCCTTTAATTCTTGTTCCTCCAGTTGATAGTAGGCTGGCTTTGTAATTTTCTTAACGTGGATGCTGAATTTGAAGTCTGATTCCATGACTACACTGAGATTCCTGGCTTGGTTTGTGGTTTTTAACATTACTGACTGAAGCTGAGCGCTGACTTTTAATCGTTCTTCCTTGGCTCCAAAAACAATTACTTCGGTTTTATCTTTGTCTAATTGGAGAAGATTCTGGCACGTCCAATCGTTGATTTGTTCAATGCACTTACTCAGCGCTTGTATGGGATTATAGTCCCCTGGTGATTGTCACAGTCTGGCTCTTTGTCTCATCCTCCAGCTGCTTTTTCCTTCTCTTCAGACCGCCATTCTCCACCAGTCCACTGGGTGCCCTTAGACTTTTCTCCAGACCCTCTCATTTCTGCAATCACTTCATTCCCCTCACCTATACTTTTCTGTCACTCTGAGTTTAATAGACTTTTGGTTCAGAATCCTCAGCCCTGCGCTGACAGTTTCTTAAACTATTAAGAGACCTTGCCTTTCTCACTGGTGTGTTAATAGGAGTATGTGTTTACTTAAAAGGATTGCTATTGGGGTTTATTCAGGCTACTTCCATTTGTACGTGAGAACATGTTTTAGTGTATGAGAGATTACCTTTTGTTTGTCTAACCATGTACAGTGAGGAATCAGATAACTATCTTTAATTTGTTTCCTCCTGTGTTCATGTAATTCTTTTCCCTCCACCTGCCATGCCTCAGTCGTGTTAGCCTGCCCTCCTCCAAGTGTTTCCCCCTAGCCAATTAACTCCTTTCCTGTTCCCCCGTGTAGTCATCTGCTCCTCATTCCTTCATTAGTTCAGTTTGTATTTAAGTCCTGTTTTAGTTCAGTGTTCATTGGATGCTTTGCTTTGCCTGTACTTCTTCGAGTTCCTGTTGCCTTTAGTCACTTGTGTTTGGGTCCACCTGCTCCAACTGCCCATTTTACCAGGCAGTGATATGGTTATGTAAATGTGTGTGTCATCTGCATATGGTAACATATTTTGTTGTTTTCCATTAGTGGGAGCATGTAGATGTTGAACAGAAGAGGCCCCAGGATGGAGCCTTGGAGAACTTCACATCAGTTTTGTCCACTCAGAGGTGTAATTACCTGTATACACAAAGTAGTCTTTTAAGTAGGATTCAAACCAGTTTAGTACTGTGCCAGGATGTCCCACTCAGTTTTCAAGACCCTTGTAATAATATGTTGCATGCAAAGCTGGAGTCCAGTAATACTGCCACTGTCTGAGAGCAGAGATATGTTGACAATTTGTAGATGATCTGAGTCCATGCAATTAGAAACATTTTTCAGAAGCAAACTTGATAAAGCTGTGTTAATTTAGCAGTAAATAACCTACAGCAGCATCAGTGTTAAGAATCAATGACCGCAACATCAAACTGCCTTTATTTTGAAACCTCTACAAAATCCAGCATTGATGTCACACAGGGTTAACATTAAAGCTAGCTAACTTACCCCACAAACTTGTTAACTGGTGTTACCTCAAAGCTATTTCAATGTATGCATCTTTGTAGACAAAGTTACCCAGTTGAGGTGAATAAACCAACAGTTTATAAAGACATTCAATTGAATTGCTAAAGCAAATTTAATATAATCTGCTGTAGTGATGGCCTTCTATTCTCCACTCTTCTACATAAAATAGTCCCATAGCCTGAAACTGGGATGATCATTTGCTCCAGAATCTTTCAGGTGTATGAGTTACCTACATAAACTGTATCATTATGTTTTTCAATGATAGGATTGTAAACAAGCCTTTATTTCATAGCTCAGTAGCAAATTAAATAAGGACATTAATTATCTAACTTATATGCAATGAATCGATTTTATGTGTTTAAACTTGCTGATGTAAAACCAGAGAAATGAGCCGTGACTCCTTGAGAGATGCTGAGGACTGGAGAAATGTTTCATTCTCCATTTAAAAAACAATGACATAGGAGTTTATTTAGTTTGGTTTATACTTTGGGGTGATGCATGCAACAGATATAGTGAGCTTTTAGTTATTTCATTACTGCCTGTGTGTATTTATTTCATCTCATCATTCCATATTCTCAGATTTTCATATTTTCAGACATTACATTAAATATTCATTCATTCATTCATATATCACACATTTATTTTCATGTTTTTTTATCATTAATTATTTTCTTTAAAGTATAATACAAAAAAATTACTAAAAGTACTAAACATTGCCTCTTACTACAACATCTTCTGATTACCATGATTATACACTACATCTTAATATTGACTTCAAAATGACAACACTTGAGGCAAGGCTTCTATAATTTCTGAAAATAGCCAACTTTAATTGGCTGCTAAAAACATCACTACACGTCATCTTGTGTCTTTTGTTATGAGTGGCCTGAGTGTGTTCTTTTTTTCCCTGACCTGCCGAGGATCCTCTTGACCCAGACTTGCTCCCACTTAGAGAGTCAGAGGTTAGACCAGCTACTATCGGCGTGGCCCCCCTCTTTCCCACAAGTAATGTCATGCAATGTAATGCAGGCAGGTCAATGGAGTCCTCTTATGTGCCGAACAAGATGATTAGTATCATGGCAGCAGAAGACTTAAAAATGTTGCTTGTTTTTTTTCACATTTAAACCAATGAACAAATTGGGTTTTTTTTTTGTTTTTTTGTTCAAATAAAGAATTACCATTTACTTTTTTTCCAGAAAGAAGCATACATATCTTGACTTCATTTTTATAACATAAACCTTCACTAACACAATGCAAATGACATTCAATTTACAAACACTATAAAAGAAGTTGAGCACAATTGAAAAAGATCAATATTTAAACAAAAAATTCTTATCCAAGTATTTTAAGCTCTGTATTTGTTTCTGTACAGCAGCAACATAAGCACAATTACCGTGTGTGTGTGTGTGTGTGTGTGTGTGTGTGTGTGTGTGTGTGTGTGTGTGTGGCATGTTTTCCTGCATGAAAAGCCCTGTTTCAATTAAAGGTGTTTGATCCAGCCGCACGGCGGGACAGGCCTGAGCGCGGGTTGGCTGGAGGGAGGCAGCATTGCTTATTTGCCCCCCTGCTGGGCGTCTAGGCGGGGGACTGATGTGTAATCCAGTGCCAGGCTAGTGGGCCCACACAGGATATCTCACCTATAATAGCAGCCTATTCCCTGAGGCCGAACCCCTGCTGGAGGTGTGAGAGGGCCTGCAGCCAGACAGACATAGACTCTGGATGCCAACCTCTCTCAATGTAAACTCCTGTTACTCATTTTCCTGTGTATTTTGGGAAACAGCTACTATTATGACTAGGACTTTTGAAAGCTGATACTATAATGTTTGTACTAGATGTATTTTGAAGATGTAAACTTGACAACACATTACCAATCATGTAGAACTACGTTGTGCAGTATAAGATAATATCATGATGAGGTATACATATTTGTGCTGAAACTCAAAATAAGGAAAAGTGAACTTCATAGACTGGTTTTGAAGTATGAATCCATGTAGTCCGGAAAATATAATTGAAGCAGCATTAACTTACTAATATCTAATATGTAAGACATGTAATAAACACCAAAAAGGGGGAACAAAAAGTATGAATCACATGAATCTGAAACACATGACATCTCTGTAACCTTCTGTTTGTTGTCCAGCAACCATGAGCACAGGCTACCTCCTAGTGGGAAAAATACTCAGATCCTTTAAGTAAAACTGCAAATAATACAAAAATGCTTAAGAACAAGTTGGAGTCCTGTAATTAAACAACCTGCTTCAATAAATGGACTGTACTAAATAGTAAATGGATTTTACTTATATAGCACTTTTCTAGTCTTTTTGACCACCCATAGCACTTTTACACTACATGTCACATTCACCCATTCACACACACATTCATACACTGATGACAGGAGCTACCACGCTGGGTGCCAACCTGCTCATCAGATGGAAGCTAACCATTCACACACACATTCATACAGCCTCCAGGAGTAATTTGGGATTAAGTATCTTGCCTGAGGACACATCAACAAGTGTACGTTTTAGCAGTTAAATGTGACAAACATAGAAGAACTCCTACAGAAAATTGAGTCCTGTGACTGAAATATTATATTATATATAGGTGGGTTGAAGCTAGTTTGAAGTACTTCATATACTGTTTAGCAGTTTAATCCAGTGGTTCCAAATGTAGGGGTTGGGTCCCGCCAAAGGGTCAGAAGATAAATCTGAGGTGAGATTATTAATGTTGTAGAAAAGAAGAGAAAACTATTTCTGCCACACAAATCTAGATATTTTTGTGCTTTTTCCTTATCTCTGCTTTTTATAAATATAACTATACATTTGGTTTGACTTAATATTTGTCAATGTACTTCACAAAAAAACACTTTAAAAGAATGAAAAAAGATGCTGAAGCAACATGAAAAATGATCCCAAATATAATACTTTAGATTTGATGCTTTTATTAGCCCTAGTTTGTGTTCATTGTTTCCAAAAAATCCTTCTCTCTTTGGTCTTTTTTGTTGCACTTTCATTTGGAACTAGCCACGGCTGTGTATTCAGTGTGTCTCCACTGCATGGCCTAATTAAACTGCTTAATCAGTTAACGACTCCAGCGAACACAGTTAAAGGGGAATTAAGCGCAGAGAGATTGAAGAGAGAAGCGCTTGGAAATGCTGAGGAGACGCTTCGTCCGTCTCCTGTGTGAAATAAAACCAGGGATGGAGCCGCGGCAAGGAGGCCATTAAAAAGTGAGCGGTGGGTGCCGAACTGTTTGCCGGCGTTCTGCTGAGGGCGAGCGAGCCAATCGAGACGCTTGTTTAAATGGGAAACGGGACATCTTCACAAAGAGGCAAATTAAAAGCACTTTGCTCTGTTAAGCAGAGGGGAGACAAGGGAAAACAGAGGAGGAAAAATCAACAGAAGTGAAATGCATCTTAGAGAAACTGTACTCCTTCACTGCATCTTTATAGCTCTCAGGTGGTTTCAGATCAGTTGCACTTAATAGTCTTCAGTGTAAATTTATTGTTGTGCTTTTTTGGCATAAAAATGCGTACAAAGCATCTGTAATGTGTCATAATGTCACTGAAAATGGCTTTTACGTTCTATAGAAGTCATCAGTACTCCTCTCTCCCTCTTTTGTCCTTCCCTCCTCTTTCTCATTGTCTCTCATCTCCCCTTTTCACCCATCTCATTCCATCACTCCCTCTTCTCGCCTCTTCTCCCTTTCCCATTACCCTTCTCTCTAATTTCATACACTCTACTCTAGTCTCTCCTCTTTCTCTCTAGTCCCTCTAGAATAGAAAACTGGGCCCTCGTGGACTTTAGCCTCTGCTCTATGAGCGATCTCCATACCTGAGTCGTTACCAGGGTTACAACCAATGCCAAGATATTAACCCTGTAATCTAATTTGTAAAAATGTTTTTAACCTCTTAATTCCTAAGCCTCTGGCTTAGTCATGCTCGAAAATGGCATACCCAATATGAATATAGTATATCTCTGTATTTACAAGGTCTATATGAATAATCTTGGTATCACAATAAAGGAAACACTTGTGAGATGTCTGCAGAGGTGAAAGCATCAGCATATATGTTACTGGGTGAGAGTAAATGAAGATTGAACACAGCGTAAATGAGAGATTTAATTTCCACCTTACGAAAATTAACACTTTTAATGTCTCTTTTGCCACACTTCATTCTACCAGTATAACTTCCTCACATCTATAATCTTTGCAACAAAGTCTGCAGCCAGGGTAATTTTAAAAAGGTGTAGCCTATTAGTCTTATACTGGACAGCAACACCTCTTTAATCAGAATCTGTTGTGATTGGTCAGTTGATCTGACGGGATAGTGAAAGTCGTTACTTGTATTCTGAAAGACCTCGATAACACAGGTGTTCTTCTTTGTTACTGTATTTTTCTACACACTATGAGACAGATCATTTGACATTTAGTAAATATGTTTCCTCGGCCCTTGTATTTCTTCGTCGCATCTCCCTCATTAATATACGAGGGGGAGGTGTGAGTGAGGGAAGTGAGGAGCTACATTAGCCAGATGGAATTCACCCTAAATATGGACTCAAAAGTCCATGGAAAAATGTGTACAACTTGTTCTACAGGCAGGATGAATCTAGGTGGGGAAAAGTGAGGAAGCAGCCCTTGACCCCACCTGCCCCAGTGGAGCTGCTCAGTGCCCGGCAGATCAGACTGTGGTTGTAGCCTACTGGGCAGCTTCCGGGTGTGAATGTGTGTAACAGAATAAATAAAGGTAAAAAATCTTTCTCACTTGTTTCTATCCTAAACTTTTCCTTCCATACTTTTTATCTTATTCTCAATTCTCTTCCTTCACTATGCTTCACCATCCTCTCCACCCTAATTCTCATCTCCTATCGCCTGTCCTCTCCACACCTCCACTCCCCTCCTCATCCATCCTCTATGCAGCTCCACATGCCTCCCTGACTTCCTGGACTGGACTGAACCCAAAATGATTCAGGCTCATTATGCAGGACACTGTATGGGGGGAGAAAACTGGAAAGCAGAGAGGGGAGAGAGAGAAGGATAAAATAGAGAAGGGATGGAGGGAGAGAGAGCTTAACAGCATCTGTTGGCCACCAAGGTACAACAGAGAGCATCACCGCACACATACACAAACACACACTCACACACACACACACACACACATTATGCATCACATTACATCCTGTAAAAGTGTTCGGCAAATTTTAGGCCAGCACATTTTGAATTTTTGCTGATTAACATGATATCCACACATGCATATTGAGCACTTTTGGATATCTGCCTCTATGTGTGTGTATGAATGTGTAAGTGTGAGCTCGCACGTGTCTAGCCATGCATGCATATGTGTGTTTGTGTGTGTGTGTGTGTGTGTGTGTGTGTGTGTGTGTGTGTGTGTGTGTGTGTGTGTGTGTGTGTGTGTGTGTGTGTGTGTGTGTGTGTGTGTGTGTGTGTGTGTGTCAGGTGTTTGCGGACGCTGAAGGGGACTGAGTGTTTTCTGACGCCTGTCTAGCTGCGCCTGTCTCACTGGGCCATGGAAGTGTCATCTGCCCAGGCCTCAGCGCTCACACACACACACACATATGCATGCACACACACACACACAAACACACATGCATGCACACACACATTCTCTCTCGCACAGCAGTGAGGAACAGAGACAGCCCAGAGCTTGCTGTCATCTCATCACGCTGTGCAGGTCCGGCCATGCGCGTGCATGTGTGTATGTGTGTGTGTGTGTGTGTGTGTGTGTGTGTGTGTGTGTATGTGTGTGTATATGAAAGAGTGAAAGAGACTGAGCATAATATTGCTGCTAAACAGCAAGCCTATTGCAGACTTCGAACTTCAGGTAGCATCATATAAATTTGGAGACAACTTTATGAAATCCATTAATAACATCACAAAAACGGTCTGAAACACTGTAATACACTTTAAATCACATTCCTCTGTTTTGATGCTGTTTATGAATTTGTCTTCATCACAATTAGACCATATGAAAATGCTCGGAAAATTACTGCATCACGTAATTTCCGGCAAAAAGCCCCTTTGTGCCACTACCTTTCTACTCATTACCACCAGACCCAGTGTATTCTAATGGAAAACCCAATTAGCTTGTACGCAGCGAGAATGCGAATGGGCATCCCAAAATTCTTGAGTGCTTAACAGCGTGCATTCATGTGGTGGTTGGCTGCACAATTCATTTGGCAACCATCAAGGAATAATTTGAGAAAGGGTAAGAAAGACTGTAGGCTGATTAGAGAGAATGTACCTGTTTATAAGCTCTGAATTCCTGTGATTATGGAAAGCTCTCACTTTCATGGATCTGTTTGGTGTTGTAAACTCTCTGCCTTTGTTTAAATAGGGCTAGAAACTATGGCGACAGTAGCAATATACATTATCTAATGTAACACATCTTATATGTTTACCCTTTTTAATTTCAGAAGGTTACATCATCACTAAAATAAAGTAAAAAGTAGCACTCTCTAATGAGGCATAAGGACTTTATAGAAATAATTGGCCAAATGTTCTGATCAGTTCTGCAGTTAGTTAAGAGTCAAAGGTTTCTTATGTTTTGCAGGTTATCAAAAATGATAGAGAATTATCTGCAATTCTAAATGTTATAATTAGTAATAAAGGCTTCTTATAATAATCCAACAAGCCTGCAGATGTTAACTGTTTAAGTCCAACTGAAATCACAATTAGTCATCCCTTTTTACAGTCAAAAACTGTAACAAAATTATTTTTGAATTTATTGTTTTTACACTTTTCTACACATGAAAGATCACACCATTTAGCATCTGAAGTCACAAATGTTGACATAAGCAGGATGAGTTTTTTATTGTGATCAGTATACTTAGCTTATTAGCAGTTCCAAGTGTGTAGCTCTTTTTGTGTTGTTTTATTACCTTCTGTCATTAGCAAAAAGGCAACCCATTCGCATTCCCATTCTCTCATCTTTGTATTTTTTTATGTTGATGGCATTAGGGTTAGGGGTTACTTTTCACATGTCAATGGCTGTTATTGGTTAAATAATTATGTTTAATGGTAACACTGTGGTTAAGGCTTGGTTACAAATAGGCGTAAAAATCACTTGGTTATGGATATGCAAAGATGACCGAAAAAAAACGGCTGCAAATGTCCAGATATCTTGATGAAAAATAACCATTTTTGTCAGTTGAAACAAGCAGTGAGCAGTGGTCTCAACCAGTGGTCTCTGCCTCTTGCTCTCTAGCCGACCACCCAACCCACCTTCTCCTACAATGGTGAGTTCATATAGATGTCACCCGAACTAAGTCATTTTCGTTAGGTATTGTAGAAAGAGATATGTATTAAACATATTAAAACATAAAGATTATCTGTTGTTTACAGAAATGTACAACATTTAATTCTGGTGCAAAATGGAATTTGATTGACTCCATGCAAAGAACTACAGCAAAAAACTGTATTCTGACTTGACTTATATGTACTTATATGTACTTAAGCAGAAAAAAACATCCAGTGGTGGGGTCTTCCTGACGAATTAAAGAGCTGGATAAAAAGACAAAGCTAGAGTCATGCTGGATCAGGATGAAGAGCAGCTGGCAGTATTTTTGACAGCCCAAAAGTTTTTCTTATAAACAGTAAGACAAGAAGACACTTATATTCTCCAAACTATACGTACCAAACCCAGGCTCATCTCTCTCTCTCCCTCTCCTCATTATCCTCGTCAGCTGGGTGGCCGTCAAGAATCCAAAGTGACCTGCTTCCTGTCCGCGCTGGTTGCCACGGTAGCAGCTGACAGACATTTTTTCTCACAACAATAAAGGGAGAAAGGGAGGATGAGGACAGAGGGTGACATGGGGAATGAGAAGACATGGGCCTCTGTTTCCCATCATCTTCCCTTGTCAAGTAAACTTGAGCCAGGGGAAAGGTTAAAGGCAGGGTGACGTAGAGGATAAGGGGGGGGGAGCGACAGTGTTGATGCATGCCAATAAATCAGATTTTTAATTATTGGACATATGACAAGAAGCATGTGACAGGCCTCCCCACTTCTCTTCCTCTCTCTTTTCTTCACTGTCTCTCAGTTTGTTCTGCCTTGACATTGTTCCATCAGTATTTTTGTGTCTTCCCATCCTTTTTTACCTCACTACATACCCTTTCTTTTACTTTACTTTCCACTGGTCTTGCTTTTCTGCAATTGTCTTCCCCCTTCCTCTCCCTTCCGTCCCTCTTTCCTGTCTCTTCCACCATCCATACCTCCTCCATGAGCTTCCTGTCAGCCATACTAGGAACGAACAGCGTGTTACCCTACAAGACTGACGCCAGCTACCTTGCATTGTGCTAATAACAGCGGAGCAACTAGGAATGCATATATGTCATGTACCAGGCTGCTGTGCTGTCAGCTTACAGCCTCAGCAGCAGACAGACAGGAGCAAGAGAACAAGACGCTGCTAATAATCCCTCATTCTTATACACATCGGAAGACAAGTGGACAGACAAGGCTGTTTGGTGAACACAGCAGATGGTATTTGTTTTAGAAAAGTCGGGCTGAGAGGAAGCGTAAGATGCTGGGTCATCAGGGGTGAATTTCTCTAAAGGAATAACCTGTACCATTTATATTTGCATTAATCATTTGCTTGGAATAGATAGAAATATTTTGGGGTAGTTAGTAGCTAACAGAAGCTCAGCAGTAGATAAGACCCCTAAACAACATGCCACCAAACACACTTGGTATCTAATTGTTGGACAGTTGTAAAGACTAATCATAGTCACGTTTCTGTTGGGATATATCTGCCATGCCTCTCCCTTCCCTTGTGTTTCCTGTTTGTCTCCGGTTTGTCTATCTCTGCGTTTGTGTGTCTGTTCGCCGGGTGTGGCCTTCCGATTCCTTCTTCCGCCTCTCTAACTGTGCACCTGCAACTGATTGTTTCATCTACTGAACAAGCTACCACGGTATTTAAATACCAGTTCTTCATTCCACTCTTCACCAGATCATCCATTCACCTATGTGGTACAACGCTTCGGCCAACTCCTTGTAACTTTGCCTAACTAATCTTGTGTTTTTGGACCTTGATTTACCTAATGATTGTCTTCCTATTCTCCTGCCTCACCCAGCTCACCGTTGTGTCGAAAAGGTCCAACTCTGGAACCTGCACACACTCCAACCCATCTTCACAAAAAGTCTACAGTAGATATCCTTTTTGAACTATGGAATTGTTTCTGTTTCTTAGTTCCTGTTTTGGTTCCATAAACTACATGGACTCTTAACAGAGTCAAGTCATTCAAAACAAGTCCAGCAAAAAGCATTTGATTCATGTTCAAGTAAAGTAACACGTTTTTCTGACAGGTCTAAGTTAATGTTCAAATTATTCCAAGTCAAGTCTTTTGTGACATGTCCAAGTCAAGCCTGAAGTTATGCAAAACAAGTCCAGCTATAAGTCCTAAGCATGTAGCAAGGTTCAAGACCATGAAAAGTATCACGTTTTTTAAGACAAGACCAAATCAAGTATCAAGTAAGTCAGGACAGAAACAAGTTAGATTCCAAGTCCTTCAAGACAAGGCCAGGTCAAGTCATTAGACACAAGTCATAATCAAATCTCAAGGCATTTCTCAAGTCGAGTGTCAAGTTTTTGAAGACATACCTAAGTTAAGGCTCAAAGTTTATCCAAACCCAAGTCAAGTCTTTTGTGATAGTCCAAGTTTAGGCTGAAGTTATGTTAAACAAGTCCAGGTCAAGTATTAGGTAATGTCCTAAGCATGTAGCAAGTTTCAAGTCATCCTAAATAAGTCCAAGAAAAGTATCAAGTTTAGAAAAATAAAAGTTAGATTCCAAGTCATTCAAGACAAATACAAGACATTAGAGGCAAGTCAAAATAAAATCTCAAGGCATTTAGTCTTGTTTTCCCCTCATTGGTTCAATGTGGTTAAGTGTGATCGAGCACTTTAGTCCACCTGGTATTGTGACTCATGGTGCTCTTTCAATTTTCAATCTTTCCTGTTTGCATACTCCCAGTAACCACATGTCACATGCATTATAAAGGCTTTTGTCATTTTATGGAAGCCAACTGAAGTATTGTATCAGCAGTAATAACATGTAGGCGCAGCCTGTTTCCTGCTCTCCACTGCTCATCATGGCTTATATAAACACCATGTGTATAGGTGTTTTCCCTCTCTCTGTCTCTCTGAACGAACCGACTTACAAGCTCTAGATCACCCGTAGGAGATTTACAAGCACCACTTCTTTCTGCTTCTCCTCCTCCCTTTCCCCTATAGACCAACTTGACCCCCCCTAGGCTCTCCCCGCCCATGTCTCTGTCTGTCTGTCTGTCTCCAGGAAGAGGAAAGATCAGCGGGCCTGCTGATTTATGAGTGCTTAGCTCTCTAATTCTCCGCAATGCTAGGCTGGGCAGGGTTAGTGTGTGTGTATACTGTAATATGTGTGTGTATGTGTGGGTGTAGAGTTAGGAAGGGAGTTTGCGGTGGGAATTGTGGGATATCAGGGGGTGGAGAGGCATGTGTTGTGGTGGTGATGATGTGTAGTTTGCTGATGTACTAGGTGGGTGTGTCTTCCTCTGGATAATTCATGGATGGTTAATGCACACGCGCACAAACACACACACACCCACACACACACACACACACACACACACACACACACACAAACACACAAACATATAAATTAATGTTGGAAGGGTGAGCCAATAGCTCAAGAGATTTAGTTGGACCCATACACACAAACACACACTTACACATTCATGCATACATTTTTTTCAGTAGTAAAACTTAAAATAGTTGTATTTAATTGAAAAGTTAACTAATTATAATAGCATGATATCACTTCACATGTCTTATTACAAAACACAAGACATGACATATAAATAAATATCCTTATGTGTGCTTTTTTAGTTAAATATTTTTCAAGCATAATTTCAATTGGCTTGAAAAAAATGTTCCCTAAGAGAGAAATCCAGTTTAGGGAAAAGGAAATATATATATATATATATATTGGATAGTAGGACTGGGATATTGGAGTAAACGCCTGGTTCATATTGACATTTTTCCAAGTGGAAGCAATTATGACATGAATGATCTCAAGTGTAAATTGCAAATCCAACTCTTGACACATCAGAGAATCAATTCCACTGTTACTGGCTTTGTAAGACAGAGAACGGAATGCATCAAACATCGTTTTGATCAGCACTTAGCATGTGTGAGCAGATAAAACACTTTTTCCTATAAAGGAGACAACAACAAAAAACCAGAGAACCGATGGATACGGTCTGATTTAAATGTTCTCTGTGAAACAACAGAGGGGGGAGAAAATGATGCCAATCTGCATCTGCCTACTGTAACTGTACTGTGTGTACTAAAACCCAGCTGTGATCTACCGCTTTGAATCAGGGCTGTAATGTGCTGCCCTGCCATCACTAAATGTGACAGCACACGTGAGAAAGGGCTAATTTTGCACAATTGACTGGTGAACCTTTTTGGTTCAGTGGAATTACGGCCTGATTAATCAGCCATGATTAGCATTTAGCAAGGCCTCGTGGAACGTGGGGCCCTGATGTGGGTCTCTTATTTATTTATATACCTCCACCCTCTCCGTATTTTTTTTCCCTCTAACGCATTAAGCTGCCAGTCTCGTCAGGCTGACAGGGTCAGCGCCACCGTTCATTACAAGACCTGGAGAAGAGAGGAGATGGGCCTGCTGCACAGCTCGAAGCTTGCTGGGTGTCTCTGTGTTTATGCTCCATCTCCCTGCACTGTGTCTCTCACTCTACCTCCATCCTGACAATGTAAACATACAAGCCGCAACACATGTGCATGTAAATGGTAATGTATGTAAATGAACATGTCATGTAGGGTTTGACCGATATGCATTGCTGATGACTGACGGATTTGCATAGAGGCTGTCAGTAACCAGGCTAGAATGAAATGAGATTATTTTATTATTTTTTAAGATGAATAAAATTAATCAAAAAAAAGTGCTCTGACCAGGAAAATGACATCATTTGTAGCTTGTTAGACACTTAAAATGACTTAGGTTTATGCTTCCCTGACAAGCAATCACTGTCCACTCAAGAATATTGTTATACCACAGCTAGAAGTCTCATGGTGGACAGCTGGGAGACCACGGTTCACAGCCTGTACCAACAGTCAACATTGGTTTCTTTTAACCATGTAAAAGCAACCATCATTTTCCTAGCCATAATCATGACCCTGGTTTTCTGTAAGCTTAGCATATTACCCTGGTTTTAACAACACTTCACTGGCTTCTAGTATCTTTAAGGATAGATTTTAAAGTTATTTTACTTGTTTTTAAAGCTCTAAATAGTTTGGGACCGGCCTACATCGCAGACTCTCTGTCCTGTGGTTTACAATCCTTCATGAGCTCTCAGATCATCCACTGCTGGGTTTTTTAAAATACACACAATTACGCCCATAAGAAAATAGGAAGCCCAGCATTTAGTTAGCTAGTTTATGTTACCTAAACTCATACAATAACCAAATGGCACATCAGAATTCTCATGAGTAATTTAATGAACAGTCATATGGGCCATTCCCGAAGAAACTGACAAGCGACTTAAGTCCTCTAAATTAAACAGTCAAATATGTTGTCTGACCAAGCACTCTACAACCACCCCACGGGAGCATCTTCTAATCAGATGCTTCTATCAGCACTAATCAGCAAGACAACATCATTTTGTCTGTGCTCTCAGAAACTGTTACACATCACTGCATCACTGCGACAGCGCTGTGGTTAAGGTCTGGTTAGGTTCAGGCATAAAAACCACTTGGTTAGGGTTGGAGAAGGATCATGGTTTGGGTTATAATTATCGCCTGAAACATGGTGTGGGTTAAAGTTACTATTTCCTTAAAGTAAGGGAACCTTTGTCAACATGGCAGCAGTGAACGCCACATCAATCATAGTTACGGTTTCTGCAGTTGGAAACCTGAAGCGTAATGTGATGTTTAGAAATAATAAACAGCAACATAGAAGAAGAAATAGAAGTTTTTCTGACAATGAGCAATGGTAGCACTTATTTGGAGTTTGTTCCAGGCAGTCTGGTGAATGCAAGTCCAGTATTCACTCCTATTTTAGCTCTGTTAATATGGCACTTAAGCTGCTAAATGCTCCACTATGTTCACCAAAACAAGGAGCTAAAAGTTGCTGTAAAGCTGAGCTGAGGGTAACTGCAGAGTGAGGTGATAAATCTTTGAAGGTCCGCTACTATATGATACAATAGCAGCTTTAAACACACGTTTTCTGGATTTAATTGAACTTTACAGACAAAGGGCATAAAGGTTGGAGGGGTATTTTTCATTTTGACGTAATTTAATGCAGATTCCGCCGATCCTGAAGTTTATTCAACTTGCTGTCTCCGTCGTACGCTGTTTAAAACTTCGAAAACATATCACTCTCCAGCTGGTACTTGTTGAGGAGCGTACATCTCCCCGCTTCCACCTTCCCGTTGTACATCATCGTCATCAAACTGCCTGAGTGTGCAGTTGTCTTCTGTCTTTCAGCGAGTCTGCCAGTTTTACACTCTTCCTCTCCTTCTTCTCCTCACTCCTCTTTCAGCCCTTCGACGCAGGGGTTGTAATAGTGGTGGTTGGCCCTGGGTGGCGATGCAGTGTTCTCTCCCAGGACTTGAGCAGACCTGGAAATATGGCTGCCTGGAGAGGAGGTGGCAGATGGCTGACAAGGCATTTTTACCCATAACGCCCCAGTAAAACTTTAACTCCCAAGATTTAGTGCTAGCGCTCTGCACTTAGCAAGCTGCAGCCGCTGGCATATTTTTTCAAAAGTCCCAAACTGATGGTTTTGCAAGCTGCGCATAAACATGCTTTATTGATTGTGCTGTTAAAAGATTCAAAGGGTCAGTATCATTTAGCAAAAGACAGTTTTAGAGGACAAATAAAAGCTAAAAATTGCTCAAACGTTGTGGCAGGCATCATTGATTTTTAGAGGAAAACACGGAATGCCGAATTAAATTATTCATTGTGTCATAATATTGACTGATGAGGATGGTAGGCAATAATTTAGGAATTTAAAGGTTCCTTGGCAACAATGGCAATTAAGGCATTTAATTCATCCAGTTACAATCTCTAAGGGCCTGGCTCCAGTCATATCTCTCAATTTGTCCAGGACAAGAGCACCCTGAAAGTCACGCTCACTTGCAAAATTGTCCAAAGAGAAAGCTTTACGCTCATAAACCATGCAGAGTTTGGCTATTTTGTTTGTAACATTTTATGTTAAACTGACCGTTGGGGGGGGGGGGGGGGGGGGGAGGCATTTTGTCACAGTATTTTGTCCTTCCTATCACTTTAATCAATCCTAATTTCTTTACAGAACATAAAGCTAACCCCCCCTTAGGCTAATGTATATGAAAGCATCACAATGTAGACTATATTACTGGTGCAGAGTTATGCATTATGTGCTGACTTCAGGGTGTTTGAGGGGCTAATTGGACCCAGGGTGCATGTAAGAATGGCAGGGTGTTAGGAGTTGCTTCAAATTGCCATAGAGGCACAAGAGAGACAGACAGAGAGAGAGAGAGAGAGAGAGAGAGAGAGAGAGAGAGAGAGAGAGAGAGAGAGAGAGAGAGAGAGAGAGAGAGAGAGAGAGAGAGAGAGCAGAGACAGAGGGGCCTTGATTGGGCTTACCAAGCCGTATGGTGATACTGAAAGAGGTGACATTATTGGACTCAGGTGAGACATGCACACATCTGTTCCAGCCTGGTGGTGTGCTGTGTGTGGTTGAGAGAGAGAAAGTGTGTGTAAGTGTAGTGGCTGTGCATATCCCTGCATGTGCACATGGTGGATATATAGATATAATTTTCTTTTACTGCACACATCTGCCAGCGTCTCTACCTGGGGCCCGTAAAAGGGCATTATAGTGTAGCCGTCGTAACAGCAGACTGAGATAAAGAATTCAAAGTCCCAGACTGACTCCATGCATGCTTTTCTTCCTCTACTTCTTCAATCGTTCTTTTTTTTTTTTTTGATTGGGAAGGGGGGGGGGGAATCTAAAGTCTTCTATTCTTCTGCTAGAAGAGAAGCTGTCACAGTCAGTGCAACGGTCAATAATGGAAATACATTAAGGAGAAGAATCAATAGAGACAGCAAAAGACAACATACGGTGGTGTGCCGGCTACTGCAACAGAGGCAGAAGCAAAGATAACACTTGCAGTAGTAGAAGTTGTAAATAGAAGCAATGAGTAAGAGTTCTGTTTCCCTTCCACTGTGTGTGATAGTCATAGCAGGAGGGGTTTAGTCATTGAAGCAGAATGAATCAAAGCAGGAATAGCACATGTTGTACCAGCAATCAATTTAAAGAACTGAGAGCAGTAGGACTAACAAAGATAGTAATAATAGCAATAGCAATATTGCAATAGCAATAATGGTAGCTCCATCAATAGCATCAAGCAGGCAAAACAGGCAGCTGTTTGGAGTGTGAGGAATCCAAATTTTCCAGGAAAAGAAGGTCTTTCCTTAGTATTTGGTCTTGAAATGGAGCCCTGAGTTAAAATCCATCAGGGCAGGATCAGGCTTCACAATATTTTCAGTTTTTTGGATAGTCACTGTGTCAGATTAGGCGTTCGGGGAGTAATACATCATTGTCGTGACTTGGCCGAGAGACGTGGCTGACCGCACGTTGGACTGTTGTGTCTACATCACAAACACTTTGTAGACAATGTCAAACTAGGCGAGAGAGACGGTAAAAACATCTGTCAGGCAGAGCCGATATTTGGCTGATATTGAAAAGTCTGATCTCGACATGTGAGCTTTATTTCTGGTTTTGTGCTTTTATTTTTGATGTAATTGTGTTTAATCAAAAATCCATCCATCTATCAAGTTTCTGCTGCTTATCTTAGTAGTACAGCTATTATTCTGGCATAGCGTCTTGGATGTGAAGACTGAGAGGAACTGGGGGTTAAAACAAGCAGTTTAATCCCTCTGTGAGTAGCAGAGTTTGCAATATTAACACTGGCAGTAAAAATAATGATTTTAGTAGAGGCAGCAGTATGTTCTGTGAACTCTATATTTGGATCAGGGACATCTGATTTTGGGATAAAAACATCTGTATATCAGGCAAAACACACATGTTGTATACTTTTGCAACATGTGGACTGACAATGCTTTTTAATAGGTAACTGAATTGCTAATCTATGGTTAAGGTTAAAGCATTTGAAGCCAACTGGTTAAAGTCAGGGACAGATTGTGATCACAGCTCAGAGAAGTATCACGAGATGGGACACAAACCCAAGATTCTTTTGTTTTTTCTTGAAAAGAAGAATTATTTAGCAGTGGAGCTTTAGAAATCATAGTGCCTGAAGCTGTAGAAGAAAGCACAACAGCAGCATGGAGCTAGCACGCTGAGATCTAAAAAAAAAAAAAAAAAAAAAAAAAAAAAAAAAAAAAAACTCCCACACTGGCAGTAGTTTTATATCTTGGCGTCTCCATCTCAGCGCACCTCCATCCACGTATTTATCCACGAGCAATGGAGCAACGGGCCAAATGGCACCACCGGATGCAATGCTTTATCTCCACACATTAACATTATAGAAAAATATGAATACTAGAATCTTATCTCAGCCACACTTTATAAAGAGCATTCATCATGAAGCACATTATGTATTTATCATGTCAGCAGAGGAAGAAGATTGTGCAGGCGAGATCCCATTTACCCGAAGCGTGGTCAGTGCAGGGCCTGTTGTGTATTGTCCACATCTTAAATATTTAAAAAAAAAGAAAAAAGAAAGATTAAAAATCTCATCTATTTCCCCCCCTCCTCCTCCCTTCACATCCCTTCCCCCCTTTTTCTGTTGCCATCTTGAATCTGAAATTAACTTGCACTCCAAAGCCTGTGACTTAATAGGATAAAAATATAAAGAAATATAAAAAAAGGACCTCTTTGGGATCACTGAGATTTACAATATATATTAACTGAGTGTGAAGCTGTGATGTGCAGACTGATAAATGTGCTGGAATTACTCAATTCTTTCTCTTTTAATAATTCTGTCATCCGTACCCGCCATTTGACCATTACACTATTGAAGTCATTTTTTTGTAGAAATAGGTAATATCATCAGTCATTATAATCATTTAATACATCTTTCCCCCCCCCCCCCCCTCCATCCTCTTACTTTTGGTTCCTAAGCTGGTGCCAAAGCCTGTATCTAGTAGTTCCTCATGGAAATACATTTCACCGCCGCGCAGTTAAAATTGGGCTGCTTGCCATGTAGAACTATATGGGCCAGATATGGGTGGTATAGGACTTGTGTACAAAGCTAGTAGGGGGATTTACAAATGGGCCATGTGTGGGTCATTAATTCACTTTGTCTAGATGTTTCTGCCTGTGATTCATTGGTTTGTATACCGAGGGAAGTTTACAATTGGCTTTCTGCCTCTGCCACTTCAATGGAGTGATCATACACAGTTAAAACATCAATTCTAAATCTATCAAATCTAAAAATAAGCCCCCCTGAAAAAAAAAAAAAAAATCTGATTTGCATGTGTTCTTCTGCAGCTGCAAAGCTTTATATATTGTGTAATGGTTCTATTTAGTAAACCATATAACATAACCATATAATAACAATTTAGATATGTAACAATATTTTGAGAGGCATAATTATGTTTGTTGGCAGTAGAATCTGTTAGTCTACAACTCTAAAAATTACATTTGTAAGCTACTTTACTAAACTCACACTCCTGCTTTACACTCCCACACACTCTGTACTCAACCTCAATACAGATCAAGTATTGACACTCCACTTTATATATTATTATTATTATGTATTACCAGTGTTGGGAAGGTTACTTTGGAAATGTAATAGGTTACATATTACTAATTAAACTATTTAAAATGTAATAAGTAATGTAACTATTTCAAATACTTAATCAAAGTAATGTAACTTATTACATTTGATGACTTTTTGATGACTTTTCTAATTTTCTAATGAATGTTTTCAGCTGTTAGGGTAAATGTACCAATTAAGCACCAAAATCTAAGTTGAGATGTTTCATGGATACTGACATGATTTATAAGGGAGATCATTTCTTATAAAGAAGATTTATCTCTCATTCATGTAGATTTTGGAATATAAAATAAAGATATTCCATTAAAAAAGTCAAATGTGAGTTCCAAATAAGCTCACGTCATGATTTATTTACAAAATATAGAAAAAATATTGATCACTAAGAATTAAAAACAACAATATATGTATTCAGTAATACATGAGGAAAAAATCCTCCTGAGCAAAATCTTAAAGGTCTGACTTCAGATATAATCTCCTTTGTAATCATCAACATTTTCATCAGTAACTGTCATTTAATGACACATTTTTAACTGTAACTGTAACAGATTAAATTTACATTTATTTTGTACTTTAATGATGTACTGTTACATTTAACTAGTTACTCCACAACACTGTGTATTACATGTATTTGTTGTCATACTACTTCTCTTCACATGTTTTCTTTAGCTTCCTTGTCCTTGTTGTAGCTGTGTGTGTGTGTGTGTGTGTGTGTGTGTGTGTGTGTGTGTGTGTGTGTGTGTGTGTTTGTGTGTGTGTGTGTGTGTGTGTGTGTGTGTGTGTGTGTGTGTGTGCGTGTGCATATGTGTGTGTGTGTGTGTGTCTTTCATACACTCTTGGTATTATACATGAAAGCCAGAAGAAACTGGTATCAAATGTCTTGTATATTAAGACATTTGGCTTAGAGAAGCTGATTCTGATTTCCTAATGTGTACCAGATGATGCATTTAAAAATAAATGCTTTTTAATAAAAAAAACAACATAATCAGAAAACCTTTTAATGAACATACTATATGTATTTGCAGAATGTTCATACTGAACATATCTGCAAACCATAAGACAACATATTTAATTTGCCAGTATCTGCTTATGGGAAATTAAGCACAATCAGGGTTAACTTCAGACAACTCAAAGCTCATGGTTTGGACTTTTGGTTAAATATTTACCACATCCACCCCAACATCCTTCCTGCAACAGGAAAGTAAATCTTGTGGTCTAGAAAATAAAAGAAAAAAAACATTTGAACATCATCATCATCAACATGATCCATGCCACAACTTAGTTTTCTCCAAATTTCTCAGTTTTTGGCAAAAGCATTTAGCACAGTGTCAGAATAGATTCTTAGATAAATCAATCAACCCAATAAAATACCCCATAAATAATCTATTATTTCAATCACTGTGTGTGTCTGTGTGTTCTTCTTCTTCTTTCCTTCATGTGGTGGAGCAGGTGGAACATGGAACTAGAACAGATGGCTACCGACTACAGAAGAAGTGATAGTGTACAGCAGGAAGAAGAAGAAGAAGGAAAAAGCAGTGTGCTTACACCTCCTTAAAGATGTTGGAGAAATCTACACTGTTAATCTTCCTCCCCTTTGATTTGATTGTGCTCGCTAAATACAAGGGGACTTAATCAAGCT